>NC_043704.1:154289462-154294981 GCF_006229205.1 Suricata suricatta
AAGAGTTATCGGTCCAAGACGTTTCCCTCAGAGACATATTAGGGAGAAAAGTCGGGGGAGCATAACTTCTCTCGTCTAGTCTCTGCCATCCCACAGAACCACAAGCTGGATACACGGCTGCATTTGTGTATTCCTGGCCCTAAATGTACGACACGGTACACTACACACTATGAAGTAAAAACGTACTTTATAGAGTTCAGGAAGTCTCTCAGTCCACATACTGAAAATTAATAAAGAGTTAAATTACACAGAAAGGAAATGAAATGCTTCCATAAAACATTTAAGTCAGGATGAAGAGTGGCAAGAGAGTCTACATTTTAAGTAAATTGCTCGACGTATGACGTGGTCCATACAGAAAGCTCTTCTGTAACCGTCTGACCTGTCACACTGTCAGACAAACATGACCAAACGTTTAAAAACTTTCCCTCGCTGCATGTACGTGTCAATATATGTACCACATCATGCACCCACGTAAACACAGCCAAACACAGCAGTCGTGTGACCCACAAATTTAAACCGGGGCTTGTGCAGAAGCAAAACCCAGCACGTGTCCCTATGGTAACACCTTCATTCTGCCCAGCAAACTCCCGTTCACTTTTCAGCTTCCAAATGCAGCTGCTTCTCAGACGGCTTGCCTGAGGGCGAACACCCTCCCGAGGCCGCGTTTTCGTCTATGAAGGCTTCCTTCCTTCCTAGCTTCAGTGCACGCACGTCTCCCTACTGACCTGCCCGCTCCCGGGGGGCAGGCGCCGGCAGGCTCAGGCTGGCGCCCAGGCCCTGACTTCCGCCTGACGGGGGGAGGGGCCCGGCTCGCGCCTGGCAGAGCCGCACGCACTGACCACGCACTGACCACGCACTGACACTGACGTCCCCCAGGGAGACCGACCCGAGACCGACCGCTGACGGCCCGCTCCCAGACCCCAGGCAGGGGCTGCGGAACCAGCGCCCCCGTCACCGCTTCCTTCTCCTGGAGGCGGTTCTCGGTGGCAGAACAAGCCTGCTGATCT
Organism: Suricata suricatta; assembly: GCF_006229205.1. Taxonomy (NCBI): domain Eukaryota; kingdom Metazoa; phylum Chordata; class Mammalia; order Carnivora; family Herpestidae; genus Suricata; species Suricata suricatta. Next base: position 154,290,470 of record NC_043704.1, read on the forward strand.
AAAGCGCATTTAGCTCACACGGGCTCCCCACCAGATTTGTCTGCAATCACGTTTTGTTCTCTTTCAACAACTATTTATTGACTGCTGAGCACTAAGGATACAGTAATTTTTAGAATCTGGCATCATTTTTCGAAAACCTGAACTACGTAAAAACCAACAGCTGGTGAACTCCTAAGCAGACCCTGACTAAATTTGTGTTCCATTTGTATGTTGTCGTAGGTTATGCTATGATTTCCTTTTGTTACCTGGAGAGACGTTTTTATCTGGACAAAATTTAAATAAGATAAATGAAGACTTTTGGTCTACTTAAAGTATTTTTTTTAAAGTTATAATTTTATTATCTAAATATATGATATATATATTTCAAAATCATCAGCACTTTCCACACGAGAATGGGTACTTAAATTACTTTTATGTCCATGGAAGTGGGCCTAGGAGGAGCTCTTCTCTTTATTAAGTCTCTGTGACTATTACATAAAATATACAGTAGTATTTTACATTTCTGAAGTAAATCAGTGGGGTGTCTATTAAGCATCTGACTCTTGATCTCAGAGTCATGAGTCTGAGCCTCACGTTGGGCTCCACGCTAGGTGTGGAGCTACCTAACAAAAACGTTTTTTTTAATGAAATAAACTGGTAGGTTAACTTAGACGCCTGTCTTCCTCTCAAACCAGTCTAAACCAGTTTTGAAAACAGTGAGGTATGATCTGCAGCGGGAAGCAAGGAGGACCCCTGCCCTGAGGTCCAGCTCTGGCATCACTAGAGCTCTGAGCTGCTTCCTGTTTTACAACCGAGTCCAGATGGGATTCAGTATTGCTACTGACCTTATGCAGGCCAGGTCCCCGGCTGGATGGATTAAGTACAGAAGTGTTCTAATTTCATCACCAGCTACTTAATAAATGAAACCAATTCCCGTCATTTAAAAAAACCTCAATCCTGGGGCGACTAGGTGGCTCAGTCAGTTAAGTGTCCGACTTTGGCTCAGGTCATGATCTCACAGATTGTGAGTTCGAGCCCCGCATCAGGCTCTGTGCTGACAGCTTGGAGCCTGGAGCCTGCTTCAGATTCTGTGTCCCCCTCTCTCTCTCTCTCTGCCCCTCCCCATGGGGCTCATGCTCTGTCTCTCAATATAAATAAACATTAAAAAAATTATAAAGAAAAATCCTCAATCCCTTAGTGCACCTGGGTGGCTCAGTGGGTTAAGCACCTGACTCTTTCTTTTTTTTAAGTAATTTATTGTCAAATTAGTTTCCGTACAACACCCAGTGCTCTTCCCCACAAGTGCCCTCCTCCATTACCACCACCTCTTTTCCCCCCTCCCCCTTCAACCCTCAGTTCATTTTCAGTATCAATAGTCTCTCAAGTTTTGCGTCCCTCTCTCTCCCCAACTCTCTTTCCCTCTTCCCCTCCCCCTGGTCCTCCATTAGGTCTCTCCTGTTCTCCTGTTAGACCTATAAGAAGCACCTGACTCTTGATTTCAGCTCAGGTCATGATCTCACGGTTTGTGAGTTCGAGCCCCACATCACACTCTGTGCTGACAGCATGGAGTCTGCTTGGGATTCTCTGTCTCCCTCTCTCTCTGCCCCTCCCCTGCTTGTTGGCTCTCTCTCTCTCTCTCTCTCAAAAATCAATAAACATAAAAGTAAAAAAGGGGGAACCTCAATCCCAGTCCTCTTAATGTCCAATGCAACACAGAAAGCTTTCCTTACTAGGCAATCAAACATGTCTAAGTTTTAATTTCCTAAATTAAGAACTTAAGATACTATATGAAAACAGTTCACTTTCTCAAAGTGAAATTATATATACAAGATCAAAATTATATGAATTCAGTCAATTGAAACATGAGATAACTACTTCCTTTCAGATGTTTAAAATAAAGAAGACCGGGGGTCTCCGAAAACAAGACACAACCGTCTGTTCCAGTAGACTCCACCTGCCTACTCAGTGTTGTCCAATCACGGATTTCGGTACAACGCATTTTTTTTCTTAGTGAGTCACATCTCAAAACATTCTTGGCCTCCTACCAAGAGTAGAACAGAGATTTCTAGCAATACACATCGTTTTTAGTTAATGAGCAAACATTCCCCAGGGAGAAAACAGAGTTTAGACCAGGGTGAAGGGAGTCTTCACGACATTAATGAAAACGGTGTTATTTTGCTGCTGTTAAAAAGCTTCCAGAAAACACACCAGCCATGAGAATTCAGCAATTTACTCCGATTTTTTAGAAAGGGTTAGCAACAGGGCACTGAAGAGGCTTTGAGGGACAGTGACAAGCAGCATGAAGTTCGCTTCTGGAACTTCCAAATCCCTCCGCTTCCCCGCGAGGGGAGCGCAGAAGCGGCGGAAGGACTCACCACGCGGGCAGCCTGTGTCTCAGGCTCTCTGGAGGGACCCAGAGCAAAGACCGTGTACTCAGAGAGGAGAGCGGGCTCTGCTATCACCCCGGCCAGCAGCTGTCTCAGGCGGTGGGACAGGCAGAGGTACGAACACAAGACAGACAACGAAACACAAGTCACAAGGGCAGGTCGCCCAGCGCTCTCCCCACGCGGCGCGCCCGACCCCACCACGGCCTCTGCGCCCGCGGAGCGCGCGGTGCCGGACACGTCGGGCGTGGAGGAGTTGAGCTCTTAGGAGTCTCGAAGCCCAACCTTCCCCGACGTGCCCGCTGGCACACAAACGATACAGCCACAGCCACCACGGCACACGGCATGTCGGCCGACTTGGTGCAGGAGTCTCTACCAGTAAGAGCCACACGTGGTAAAGAACACGAAGCCTTAATATAACCAACAGTGACCACGTTCATACATTCAAAGAGGCAGCACTGGAGTCTTGGGGGAGGACAAAACATGTTAAATAAACATTTATTTTGTACTTACAAAAATATGTACAGAAAGTTTTGAAACTGAAATTCATATAATAAGTTTTAAGGGCAAATTCTATTATACCAATTCTTTTACACGTGATCTTAGCCAAAAGGCTAAGAAGTATTATACTAATTCTTTTAATGTGTATTCTCTTCTGTTCTTCAGTCTTCTTTCAGAAGCTATATACTATACACCAAAATATTAATAATCATGAATTAGATCAGAAGAAATTATAATTAAAATGAACTTTTAAATGTGAAACTGGTGAAATCTGAATTATCTCTGTGGACTTCACACAGTTTGCCAATGTCAGCTCCCTCATTTTGACAGTGCACCAGAGTCAAACAAGATGTTATCTTTGAGGGAAAATGGGTAAAAAAATAAAGGGTACACAGGGCCTCCCAAAAAACTTTCAAAAAGTTTTCCTAACCTCCTGTGAATCTATGTTTATTTCAAAATAGAAACTAAAAAAAAAAACAAAAAAACAAATCTTTTGCAACATCAACGCAGCAGTAAATGTATATTATTGTTATATATTATATATAATAAAGGAATTAACAGGAAATAAATCTCTGCCCAAGCTTACGAACTTAGTCTTTTCAGCTCTGTACTGCAGCATCATGGCTACTCTGCTCCAGGCCTACAAGCTGAATATTAGCAGTGGACTGAAATATACTAATGCCTGTTTGGCTCTGGGCACTCATCTTATTGACATTTCTACTCTTGCTGAAAATCTGAACTCTCCTTGGAACTCAGAAAGGTCATCCTTGGAATGGATGTGATTTTAAGTTAAAGGCTATACAAATTCACTCTTCTTAGCCTCCCAAAATTAACATTTGAAATGAAGTCATTCTAGACCACAGAACAAAATAATTTAAAATTTCATAGTTAAGCAATCCCTATCAAAATAACATCAGCATTCTTCACAGAACTAAAACAAACAATCCTAAAACTTGTATGGAACCACAAAAGACCCCATAAAAGCATTCCTGAAAAAGAAAACCAAAGCTGGAGGCATGACAGTCCCAGACTTCAAGCTGTGTTACAAAGCTGAATTTATCAGGACAGCAGGGCACTGGCACAAACATGGCCATCAGGTCGGTGGAGCAGAGCACAGAGCCCAGAGACGGACCACAAACATACAGCCAACTCATCTCTGACAAAGCAGGGAAGACTGTCCAATGGAACAAAGACAGTCTCTTCAGCAAGCGGTGCTGGGAAACTGGCCGGCGACATGCAGAAGAATGAGCCTGGACCGCTGTCTTACACCAGACCCACAAATAAACTCAAAATGGATGAAAGACCTAAATGTAAGACAGGGAGCCATGGAAATCCTGGAGGAGAAAGCAGGCAAGAAGCTCTCTGACCTCAGCCACAGGAACTTCTTTCTCAACACATCTCCAGAGACCAGGGAAACAAAAGCAAAAATGAACTATTGGGACCTCATCAAAATAGAAATTTTCTGCACAGTGAAGGGAACAATCAGCAAAACTAAAAGGCAACTGATGGAATGGGAGAAGATATTTGCAAATGACATATCAGATAAAGAGTTAGTATCCACAATCTATAAAGAACTTATCAGACTCGACACCCAAAAAACAAGTAATCCAGTGAAGAAATGGGCAAAAGACATGAATAGACACTTTTC
>NC_043704.1:154295081-154317305 GCF_006229205.1 Suricata suricatta
AAAACAGATGAACATAAGAGAAGGGAAGGAAAAATAATATAAAAACGGGGGGGGGCGGGGGCAAAACATGAGACTCTTCAATATGGAGACCAGACAGAGGGCTGCTGGAGCGGCTGTGGGAGGGGGAGGGGCCGCATGGGTGAGGGGCACTGAGGAATCTACTCCTGAAACCACTGGTGCACTATATGCTATCTAACTTTGATGTAAATTAAAAAATAAGTTAAATAAATACTACTAATAAACAAACAAACAAATAAAATTCCACAGTTAAGAGTGTATTTGAAATTCTAAGAGAAAAATATAAAGTATAGAAAACCCAGACATCTCAAAGGAAGGTGCTGCTAGGGAACAGTTTACACTCCTGCCTCCAGCCCAAGGAAAGGCCAAGTGTGGCTGCACGTCCGACTTCAACCCAGGTCACGATCCTGGGGTTGTGGGATCCAGCCTCACAGAGCCTGCTTGAGATTCTCATTCTCTCTCTCTCGCTCGCTCTCGCTCTCTCGCTCTCTCCTGCCCCCTCTGCCCTTCTCTCCTGCTCCTGCACACCCTCTAAAATAAAATAAATCTTTAAAGAAAAATAGTTTCCACTGACACTACCTCAAAACCTACAGCGCTTTTCTCCCCACCTGCTGTCCTGGTCACTCACTTCTTACCCTGTGAACACGGTAAACACATCAGTTCTTAAACATTCCCAATCAAATGCTGTCTCAATTCCATGTCTCTGAAACTCTGTTCAAATTCTAATCCAAATCTGTTAGAACCTAATTTACTTCTTGTGTGGTTGAGCCATCAGTGGACGCACGCTGACTGGAGTTCTGTGTGTCTGAGCGCTCGCAGAGACACACGGGACTCCCCGCAGGCACCTGCTGACGGCTTTCCATCGGTCCTCCGTGTCTTTCACGCTCACGGTTTTCTCTGTATCTGTGTTTCTGATGGGATTACTTAGTATTCTTTCTGAATACCCTAATTTTCCCATGAATTGGGAGTTGTCTTTTATTTTGACTTATGTTTTACTATCAATTTTTTTTCACTTCAAGGATTACTAATTGGTTCTCTTTCAGATCTACCTAATCAACTTTTGTTTAGGTCCGTTTTTTCCCCTGCAACTTATCTTCTTTTTTCAGAAAATTATTACTTCATATTCAGCTCAGGTCGTGATCTCACGGTTCGTGGGTTCGAGCCCCACGTCAGGCTCTGTGCTGACAGCTAGCTCAGAGCCTGCAGCCTGCTTCGGATTCTGTCTCCCTCTCTCTCTGACCTTTTACTCACTTTAGGTCACTAAAAAGTTTTACTTTTTACGCACTCACTCAGTGAGTGTATGTAAGTCTCTATGCTTTGAAGACAGAGTCGTGTTTCTATCTTCCTAGACACTGTTACATACAGATGTCAGTTGCAATACCTACTATTAGGATACAGTAAACTCATTCTGTTTTTATTTCCAACAATGTGTATTTGAAGAAGTACTTGTGATAATATTTTCTACTAAAGACTCGAGAATAAAACTGTTTGCAGCATGTGGACAGCAGCAGGTGAGAAAACACTCAGCACAGACTAGTGTGCCTGCATGAACGCATCTACTACAGAAAATCTTTCAACAAAAAAGGGAGCAAAAAAGCATAAGGTATCTAACATTCACTTGTCCTGATCACCGCTGAAAAGACCAAGGGTATGTAAAGATGGGAAGAAACTTCTATCAAACTAGGAAGTAGCAATACAGATTCAAGGCATTTTTGCTAAGTCCCAGAGTACCTGAGACTTAAGAAAAGTAAGTCATCAAAGATCACCTCACCACTCTAATTCTGAAAATGCTCAGCACACTCAACAAGAAAGTCGAACTAAAAGTCAGTTCTTCAAAATGATATAAACAAATATTTAGCTTGACTGACAGAGAAGGCTCCTCTTACTAATATAAGGAATGAAAGACGGGAAATTACTACAGCATTTATAGAAATAAAAAGGATTGGGGCACCTGGGCGGCTCAGTCAGTTGAGCGTCCGGCTTTGGCTCAGGTCATGATCTCACAGTTTGTGGGTTCGAGCCCCATGTCGGGCTCTGTGCTGACAGCTAGCTCAGAGCCTGGAGCCTGCTTCAGATTCTGTATCTCCCTCTCTCTCTGACCCTCCCCTGCTCACACTGTCTCTCTCTCTAAAAAATAAATAAAACATTAGAAAAAAATTGTTTTAGAAAAATTTTTCAAAAAAAGTAATAAGAAGGATTTTAAGATCATGCTATGAACAACAGCATGCCAACAAATGAGATAACTTGGATGATAAAGACAAATTTCTAGAAGGATATAAATCACCAAAACTGACTCAAGAAGAAAGAGAAAATGTCAATAGAACTATTTATGAAAAGTAAAAAGACTGAATTTGTAATTATAACACTTCCCACAAAGAAAAGCCCAGGATCAGATGGCTTCATTGGTGAATTATACCAAACATCTGAAGAACACCAATCCTCACAAACTCTTCCCAAAATATATAAGCAGAGGGAATATTTCCCAACTCACTTTATGAGACCAGGATTATCCTGATACCAAAACTAGACATCACAAAAAAGAAAACCACAAACCAACAGCTTCGAAGAAGACAGACACAAAAGTCCTCAACAAAATACTAGCAAATCAAAACCAGCAATAAAAGAGATACACCCTGAACAAGTGGGCTTTATCCAGGAATGTAAGGTTAGTTTAACATCCAAAAACTAATTAATACAACTCACCATATCAAGAGAGTAAGGGACAAAACCACACGCCTGTCTCAGTAAGTACACATACCTAATGACAGAAAGACTAAATGCTTTCCCCTAAGATCAGGAACAATGTGTCTCCTTTCACCACGTCCGTCCAACCACACTAAAGCTCCCAGCCAGAGCGATCAGGAAGAAAATGTTCTAACAGGCAGCCAGATTAAAGGAAGATACAGAACTATCTCTGTTGCCGATGACATGATCTTGTACATAGAAAATACTAAGTAATCCACTAGATAACTATTAGAATCTAACAAACGAATTCAGCAAAGTTGCAGGATACAAACTCAATTGACAAAAATGAATTTAATTTCTACAGAGTAACAATAAGAAAACAAAGAATCAAATTAGAAAAAGTTACATTTACAGTCACATCCAAAAGAATAAAATACTTGTGAATAAATTTAACAAAAGTAGCATAAACCTTAGATTCTGAAAAGTATCCATATTTTGGGAAAAAAAAAAAAAGAAGACCTAAATAAATGGAGGAGAGGGGAAAAAGGAAGGAGAGGGAAGATAGTAAGCTTCCCAACTAGTTAAAACTGATACAGATAACACAAACAGTACACACCCCTCTCCTTACAAACAGAATTGGGAGGAACGTAAATAGAGTAACTATCGAAGTGCGGGCAGCAGGATGCTAATAAGGTGATCTGACGTAGACAGAGCTGATTTAAGGAACGAGTGACCAGCTTACGGCAGGAAGCCTATTAATATAACTCCTCTCCTATCGTTAGATCAAAAGAAAAACTATGAGAACTGATTAGATACCAAGGAAATTTGACGGGGACATTGTTTACTTTCGTTAACTGACAGAGGGGAGGGGCAGGCAGCTCCTAATGTAAAAGGATATCATCTTTGAAAATCAAACGATTAGGGGCAGAATTAACTGCCAACTTAAGAACTACTTCTCACCAATTACTTTCAAGATACTTCTCAGTAATTCCGAAAGAACAACGCCCATAGCCCTGAAACAGGATGAATCTCTAAAATGCACTTACGAATTATCAAAGGCTGAGGGGCACCTGGCTGCCCCGGTAGGTACGTGACTGACCTCTGGCTCAGGGCATGATCTCGCAGTTGGGAAGTCTGAGCCCCATGGAGGGCTCAGTGCGGACAGCTCAGAGCTCCCTGCTTCAGGCTCTGCATCTCCCTCTCTGCCCACCCCTCCCACCCAGTCTCAAAAATAAACAAACATTTAAACAACTTTAATTGAACTCTCAAAAGCAGAGAGCGTCAAGAATCCCTGCCGGGCGATCTCGTGGAACAGTGCAAACGGGCGAGGAATGACGACGACCAGAGAGAACTTCGGGACACCTCCGCTGTACAAGGAGCAAAGAGAGGGGCGCTGGCTGCCTCAGTTGGCGGGGCGTGCGGCGCCTGACCTCAGGGTAGAGTGCTCAAGCCCTGTGTTGGGTGCACACTGCTTGAAAATGAAGTCTTAGTGGGCGAGAGGGAAAGGAAGGAAAAGAAAAAACAAAAGCAAAAAGTCACACACACACACACACACACACACACACACACACACACACAGTGACATCTTTCCTGAATTTTGGGAAAGCATTCCAATCCAAAGCAGCCTAACGCTTCATTATTTCTCCCCTTGTAATGTCACAATAAAAATTTAGTGTCTGTGCTATGCCATTCAAGAACTGACAGGCACAGCAAAGGCCTTTTTGTTTCCATACAATAATAATATTTGGCATAGGATTCACTAATTATGAGTATTTTCATACTTCTGAGTTCATCTGCTCCTCACAAGAACCCTACGACGGGGATATGCATTTCGCCACAACGTTAAGGATCCAAGAAGCTGAAGGCAGTTTTGCCCAACGTCACACGGCAGGTAGGGGATGCGGGCCTGTGGCCCCGTCACTGCAGCAGGCTGTCCCTTGGCATGCAGGGAAGCCAAGGAGCAGAAAAGCATATGGTATATGTGAACAGGCGTCTACTAAACCGGACAGAATCCATCAACTAACTAGAACTGTTTATTGCTAAGCATCTTTTACTTAGGGGAAAAAAGGATTCTAAGAAAATAAACTGACTTCTGGAATTTAATTAAAAACAATACAAAAATACTGAATAGACAAGTCCCTAGGATAGGCACGGCCATGCCTACTCTGGCCCCTAATCTACGGGGAAGCGTGCCTGAGAAACAGCAAGCTGCTGAGCGAGGTACGTGAAGGCACCAGTCCTTCCTTCAGAAGTTCAACAAGGAAAGAGACAGGTAACATCCCCAGGACCTCAGTCCACATAACAGTCTGTCTGTCTCCCTCCTTCATGTGGGGACCTGAGCCGAAGAAGCAGGGCAGGCCTTCCCGTCTTCCATGGCGACCCGCCAGCCAACAACGTAATGAGCACCTCCTATGCTATATTCCTGGTAGTGCCCACAACTCCATAAGGTGAGTATTCTTACTTCCATTTTACAAAGGGGGAACCTGGGTCACTGAAAAGTTAACTTCCAAAGGTCCTCCAGCCAGCAAGCCGCAGAGCCAGGCTGTAAATCCAGGCTGATCCAGGAGACTTCAAAACTCACCCTCTTCTCACTAGTCTATGCCAAACTATATACACAGATTTTCGTCTCTTGGAAAAATCATCAGATTCCGCCATAAAAGAGGAATGAAGTACTAAAACATGCTACAGCACGGATGAACCTAGAAAACACGCTGCCTGCAGGGAGCCGGGCACAAAGGGTGACGAGGTGTGTGGCGCCGTGCACGCAGCGCACCCAGCAGCAAGCAGAGCAGCGTCACCGGGAACAGGGAGCGGGAGCACGGGGAGCAAGTGCGAAACGAGTATGGGCTTATTTCTGGGATAACGAAAATGCCATGGAACTGGAGAGATCTGAGGAACGAACAATATTACAAATGCACCAAGTGCCCCTTGTAAATGGTAAATGTTATGTTACAAGAATTTAATCTCAATTTTAAACAATCATCGAAGTGGAGCAGAGGGCAGGAGGCTCTGGTAGCTTTCTGTGCCCTGGTCAGCCTGGCACATGGTCTTACTCTGCTGTTCTAGAGCACCCTGCTCGACAGAGGCAAAGAAGATTCATCTCAAGCAACAAAAAGGGAGCGAAGCTGTAGGCTGACACTACACGGAGGCCACGCCCAGCGGCCCAAGGACAAAGCATATGTCATCTGCCGTTTCCGCAGGATGAGAGAGTACAGAAGTCTACAGATCTGGGGCGCCTGGGGGGCTCAGTCGGTTAAGCGTCAGGCTTCAGCTCAGGTCATGATCTCACGGTTTGTGGGTTCGAGCCCCACATCAGGCTCTGTGCTGACCGCTAGCTCAGAGCCTGGAGCCTGTTTCAGATTCTGTATCTCCTTGTCTCTCTGGCCCTCCCCTATTCCTACTGTCTCTGTCTCTCAAAAATAAAGAACATAAAAATTAAAAAAAAAAAAAAAGAAGAAGAAGTCTATAGATCTGAGTCCGGGCCGACCTAGCCCGCCCAGCTGCACCTTCGATGCCTGTGACCATACAGGTGATTTCCTGCCTCCTTATAAGGAAGCTTGCACCCAAAGACACACTTATTTAGATTCACAGACAGTATTTACCAACGCAAGAACATAAACACAGGAGGGTCAGCAATAGCTGAAAAAAGGTAAAACCTTTAACTGATCAAATTAACTTAATGAAACCATCTACTTCCCAAGCATTCTGGATCACAAAGACTTTTACTGGATCTACTGGAGAGGTGAACAGAGATTTACATTTTAAGTGAAACTCCCACATTTTGCTAAAAAGAAACATTATAACATTTAAAACAAAAAGTCAGGATCCTAGCCCCCAAGGACTAAACATCTTAGAGGCTTAACAAAGGCAGAACCCCAGGCAGTGGGAGGAGCTGGGCCTTTTAGTCAATAACTTAATTATGAAATGAGGACGTACTTAGTGCAAAATAAATCAAACTGACGTTTAGTCTGCCTTGTACTTTGTGGTCAAAAATACCTTTCAGAGTTGTCAGAAAATATTTCAAAAGCAAAGAGATGAAAGGATGCTGCTGCTCTTTCCATCGGAAATGACTTCTGAAGTAAACCCAAAGAAGCACAGGATGTTTAGGATCGAAATTTGGGAATTTGGGAAGAAATAACAAAATAACCTTTACTTACTTAGCCTATTATAAAAGAATGTTCAAATCATCCCTTTCAAGAAGGATTATTTTGGGGGGAAAAGATTATTTTGTAAAGAAATATTCAATTAAAATGTTTTTTTTAATGTTTTTTTTAATATTTTATTTTTGAGAGGGAGAGAGACAGAGCATGAGCAGCGGAGGGGCAGACAGAGAGGGAGACACAGAATCTGAAGCAGGCTCCAGGCTCTGAGCGGTTGGCATAGAACCCAAGGTGGGTCTCGAACTCAGGAGCTGTGAGATCAGGCCCTGAGCTGAAGCGACACAAGGAAAGTGTGCATGTACTTCCTACGTCCACACAAGTCTGCCAGATCTTTACATGTGCGCACCAAGGACAGAGCATAAGACGCCACTGACTTTGAGTGCAATAACTGTACTATAAAGTGTTTATTTCGCTATCGACATCTATAAAGAGTTTAAAAGTTTTGTTTTACTGTAACTTTCATCAAAAGGTTCACATCTGCACCCACCCTGTATCGCGGCAGTCCCTTCCCCGGTCTGTATCCTACGGAAGAACAGCACACATGTCCGTGCACGCTACTCAGCACAGTACTACTCGTAACGCTGACAAAATTATACCACTTGACTTATAATACTGACACTTTCTCCAGCCTCATCTAGAGAATCAATGCAAACCCAATCAATATCTCCATAGGTTTGTTTTGTTGTTGTCATTGTTTGTGTTCTATTTTGTTGTTTGTTTTTGTGAGACTTGAAAATCTGAATCTAAAATTTATATGGAATTTATATGGAAAGGAATAAGAGTAACAAGACGTTCAAGAACAAGGTGGGGTGCTGGGGTGTATCCCCCCAAATGCACATGTTGAAGCCCTAGCCCTCAAACTGTGATGTTATTTGGAGGCAGAGCCTCTGGGGTGTAATCAGTCAGCTAAGGGCAAGAGGCTGGGCCTTCATGATGGCATCGATTAGTGCCCTTATAAAAAAAGACAGGAAAGCTGTCTCTCCCACCACTCCCACCCACCCCTCTCCTCCTGGGTGCACGTGGTGAGGAGGGCCCACACTAAGACCTCATGAGAACACTGCTACCTCTGGAAAAGAGCCCTCCCTGGACAGCCAGTCTGCTGGCACCTTGATCTCGGATTGCCCGCCTCTGGAGCCATGAAAAAGAAATGTTTGTTGTTTAAGCCCTAGTCTACGAAATGTTGTTAAAGAAGCCCAAACTGACTAAGACAGGAAGGACCTGCTCTACAGAGAGGGCAAGGTTTAATATAAGACACTGATTAAAGATTTAATATAAAATATTAGGACAGTGTGGTATTACATCACAGACAGACAAAGCAAACCAGGGAACAGAACAGAGAGCACAGAGACAAATCCCCTCAATATAGACTCCATTTCTGAAAACGAGGTCGCACACGAGAGGGACGTGGAAAGAAGGGGAGGACTGGATAGCGTTACGGGGGTGGGGTGGGGGGAGCACAGGCTTGATCCCTGCCTCCCACCAAACTGACACAACCATTTCCAAACGGAATGTAGATCCAAATGTGAAAAGTAAAACGGGATGTGAGACGATGTGCAGCCTGGGCGAAGGAGAGCAAGAGGCACATGCTTCTAGCCATGGAGTGACCGAGTCGCAGGGACACAGGTCTGGCACAGAGGCTATGACCACGGGTCCCGTGACGTCCCTGCGTGCTGACAGGCGGCGGCCATGATTCAGGAGAGCCCGCGGGACTCACAGACTTGCCAAATCACTACGCTGAACACCTGAAACTGGTGCAACATCGTGTGTCAAACATATTTCAATTAAAAAGAATTTTTTGGAAAGTAAAACAGTAAAATAATCTCAGGGTAAGAAAGAATTCTCTAAATAGAAACAAAAGCACTAGCCATAAAGTATTAATAAGCCGAGTACAATAAAACTAAGAATTCCAGTTCATCAAGGGACACCATCAGGAGAGTAAAAGGGAAGCCACAGAGCAGGAGACGCGCAGGCCACGTCCAATAAAAACTCCAAATCAACAAAAGACAAACCAACAGAGAAAGGAGCAAGCTACATCAACAAGCACTTTGCACACACACAAAAGTATTGAAAGGCCAATACACAGATGAAAAACGCCCAGTCCTATTAGTCATCTACTAAAGCTACAGTAAGAGACCAGCACACACCAGAGTGGCTGAAACTGAAAAGCCTGGCAAGGAGGGAGAGCGACAGCAACTTCCAGAAGCCCCTGGCAGAAAGGGAAAGTTCCACAACTATTCTGAACACCAACGGGCATCATCTCCTAAAGTGCTGGAACTACAGACGCCCTCTGACCCGGTGGTCTGCTCCCGCGGACACAGCAGAAGGCATGCGGGTATGTGGTGCCAGAACGGGACAGTGATGCTCACGGCAGTGTGGTCTTAATAACCAGACGCTGTAAACAGCCCAAGTGCTTTTTACAACAGAAGGCAGACACAGCTGGTACTAAAAGAAGAGGAAGGAAACAAATACCGAAAGGTCAGGATGACAGTGATCTTTAGGGGGGAGAAAATGTGCTAGGATCTGGCGGTGCTCCTTTTCTCGACCTCAGCGGTGCTTACGCGGGGTTCACAGCACAACAGCTGACTGACTTGTGCTTTTCTGTTTTACTCTCTTCCGTATCTGTGTCACAGTTCACAGTAGGAAAAAAAGTTGAAAAAAAATCTATTCTAACTATGGTGCTAGCTGCAAGTCACAAATCAGTTACGTTACTACACGGTTTCTAATCAACAGCTTGAAAATATAAAACTTGTCCCTGTATGTTGCTACGTTGAACGATTTATTATCAGATTATTATAAACCTCAAATATTAAAGGCAGTATATATTATCCTCTCAAATTAAGGTTCTCAAAGAAGACACACTTTACAAAAACATAATTACTATTTACAAAAAAAGAGTAACTGCTAATAAAACAACTGGCAATTAAAGAACTAGCCCGTTACAATAAGGTAGTATACGGCCTACAGTTTAGATTAATAAGCTCCCTGCAAGAGGTTTATTGAGGAAGAAATTCCAAACTCACCTCCCTGTTGGGGGTACCTTCATCAAGCTGCTCCGTAAATGAAGAGGTCCTGCTCCCGGCTCTTGTTGGCGTTGAACTACTGGAGGAAGCCTAGATTAAAAAATTATTGCACAAATTAGAAAGACTTCATTGATTAATGGGCTATATACCGTGGAGTCCTTCTCCAGCCCCCGCCCAAAGAACCCCGTGAAAGCAAGGAAAAAGACACACACATGAAGAACAGAAAACAATACCTACAACATAATCCACTAGAAGCCCTAGGCTGCCCACCTGGCCCCTGGAATGCCTCCGCCACCAGGCAGAGCCATGGTCTGAGCGGTGGCAACTTTCTGAGGCCGCGCGTCTTCATGTAAGGCGGAGAAGCTAACGTAAGATAACATCAGGGTAAACGGAAACCAGTTGAGGAGTATATGAAACTCTCTGTACTATTTGGGCAATTATCCTCTAAATCAAAATTATTCCAAACTTAAAAGTTCACTGAAAACAATAAGGTTGCCAATTTAATCTTTAAAGGGATTTCCAGCTCTAACATTCAATATGTAATGCACCGGCAAACATTTCGTTTTTTTTTACTGTTTATTTATTTGAGAGAGAGGGAGTGTGCACAAGGGGGGAAGGGCAGAGTAATGAGGAGAGAATCCAAAGGAGGGATCCCTGCTCAGCATAGAGGCCAACACGGGGCTCGATCCCATGGCCCTGGGATCATGACCTGAGCCAAATGAAATCAAGAGTTGGACCCTTAACCAATGGAGGCACCCCACAGGCAAACATTCAAGGGCCTTGCTTTAAGTCTACCTTGCACACTGCAGCTTGATCCTGAGATCAACCCATTTAATTCTGTAAAAGACAGCCTAGCTCCTCTAATTCTCAGGATAAAATCCTTTAGGAGAAAGGTCCAAAATTTAAACTAGAAGGTTAAGGTATACGCTAAGGTGAATTAAAAACAAGTCCTAAAAGCATGAAGTCCAGACCCTACAATCCTCCCTCACCTACACATGGAATTCATCTGCACATAGAAATAAGTCTCAATGTCTTCCCCTTTTGTGGTCTGCATAGCTTTACATAAATAAAAGGCACTTGATAACTATTTGTTAAATAAATGAGTGATGAATGAGCAAACGGAACGCTGATCTATCTGACGGGCGCAGACTGTGATGGCGAGGCCAGAGCGATCCTCAGGAACAGTGCACACACAGACACACAGACACACAGACACACATGTGGTCTACAGCAAGTGTAACCCTGCAAATTAAGATAGATGGTCCATGAACGGTTAGATACAAACGGCCATTCATGCGGGGGAGAGACACCAATCGGAAGTTTCCTTCACACGTAAGCTGTAGTAAAGATCTCTTCAAGCTCTGACTTAAACTCCAGGTAGTTAACACACAGCGTAATAGTAGTTTCAGGGCTACAATGTAGTGATTCAACACTTCCACACAATACTCTGTGCTCATCACAGGTGCACTCCGTAATCCCCATCACCCATTTAACTCACAGGTTTTAAAAATTGCAATACAAATGAACATGAGAGTCTACTTCTATAATCACCGAAGGGGAAAGAGATTTTTATGTCAAAAGCAGAAATCAAAAGGAAACAGTTTAATTGGGGGGGAATGTCAACAAAATAATGACAAAAAATTTAATAACCTTTTTTAAACTTCTAAACCGCTCTTTTAAAAGTCCGTAAACTAGAACTCAGAAAACTTACTAACCCGGTCCCCCGGTCACCTAGAGCAGGGGCCCTGAGCTCCCGGCACACACAGCCATGTGAAACTCCTGAGTCACAGGGAGGGATGTGAGCAAACAGACGCAGGAACGGGAAGCTCGTCGTCCGGGCAACGGAGAGAAGCGTCCTGCGGCGCAGCCGTCCAGTCGCTGGAAAAGCACGCCCGCCTGAAAGCGTTTACAACCGCCAATGCGTCTTCATACTTTGGCTTCCCGTGAGCCTACTCGGTAACTGACAGCCTCGTCGGCTCTGGGTTCACTGGCAAGATCAGAGGCTGCCGTTTACAAAGGTGAAGAAAAGTAGTACCACTTGGCAGGCCTGGCCTCACGGCTGCCAGGTCTCCCCCGGCTGCAGGAGTGCGGATCGCAGACATCACATTCGACTGTAAGATGTGAAACATGCACAAAACACTAACCGCACTTGAGCATTTATCCGAAGGGGCCTGGACCTTTAATGGGATATCTTCACTTCAAAATATAAATGGATTTAGGATCACCTGGGGTGGCTCAGTCGGTTGAGCACCTGACTCTTGACCTCAGCTCAGATAATGATCTCACAGTTAGTGAGTTCGAGCCCCACTTCAGTCTCTGCACTGACCCCGGAGCCTGCTTGGGACATTCTCTCTCTCTCTTCTCTCTCTCTCTGCCTCTCCCCGCTCACTCTCTCTCCCTGAAAATAAATAAACTAAAAACAAAAATCAAAATATAAATGGATTGAGATTCCTTCCAACTAAACTTGGTCTAATTAATTCTGACAGCCACAAGAAGCTCAGATAGGTTTCACAATTAATAACTTTATTGCCCACCAATGGATCATGAACTAACCACAGGCCTCAATTCAGTGTAAGAAAACCCTTCGGTCGCTGTGGTAGCCAGAATTCCGAGATGACCCCAATGAGCCTCCCCCTGTAAGTGTGATGATCACGCCCCCGATTATCTCACTTTACATAGGAACGTGGACCTCTACAGGCATGTTGAAGGCTACTGATCGGCAGTCTTTGAGTCAATCCAAAGAGTAGCTGCATGGTCTGGCCTCGTCACAAAAGCCCTTCCAACGAGACTGCGAGGGCAGAGACAGGGCAAAAGGCAGAGAGGTGCGCTCTTGCTGTCCTGGAAGAAAGCAAACGCCTGGGAGGGCCAGGTGACAAGGAGCCGCAGGCAGCCTCTGGGAGCCGAGTGGCCCCTTCAGCAGCGAGGAAGAAACAAGAAAGAACCTCAGTCCCACAACCACGTTCGACTAAACTCTACTAGGACCACGCGAAGGTGGAAGAAAACCCTAAGGCCCAGATGCGGACGCAGGCCGGCTGGCGTCCTGGGAGGCGCTCAGTGGGGCGGCCAGGCGCCCACACTGACTCCTGACCCACAGACCATGGAGTAACGGCCGGGTCATTAGGCACCAAGATTGCAGAGCCTTGTTCTGCAACATTAGGAAACATACACCAGCACTTTTGGGAACAGTAAGCCTTGACTGGCTTGGCGCTATGCCATGACTTTTCATTACCCATCAAGACTCTGCCCAGAGGTCACCCGCTCTCCAGAAACGCCTTCCTGCGTGCAGCCACAACACCCCGTACCCACTATACTAGGGTAACTGTCTCTCTACCCCATGGTCCCCTTCAAGGCAAATGCAATGCTCGGCAGGAGCATCGAGGACGCACTGTTAAAGAAGTGCCCTATGACTGCAAACGCTTCTTTTTAAGGTAGGTTCCCTGCCCAGCGTGGGGCGTGACCTCACAGCCCTCAGATCAAGAGGCACATGCTCTACCAACTGAGCCACCCAGACACCCCAACAAATGCTTTTACTCTTTTGAGCCTCACAACCGATCCGAAAGGTAAGCAGCGCAGATTCTGTCGTCCCCAATGTCTCTCCTCTGAAGAGAAAACGAGCAGCCCGGGGTGCCTCCGCGGCTTGCCCAGGCCGCGTCTGGGTTCTGGGTTCGGACACAGGCCTTCTGACTCCCTCATTCACTTCCCTGGTGTTCTTTGGATCACTGTTTCTCAGATTTCTCACTGGGACCACAAGGTGAAGAGACAAAACAAAAAAAAACCCTTTTGGGGCGCCTGGGTGGCTCAATCTGTTAAGCACCTGACTCTCGGTTTCAGCTCAGGTCATGATCTCACGGTTTCATGAGTTCAAGCCCCACCTTGGGCTCTGTGCTAGCAACTGGGAGCCCGCTTGGGATTCTCTTTCTTCTCCCTCTCTCTCTGCCCTTCCCTTACTTATGCTGTCTCAAAATAAATGAACTTAAAAGAGAAAAAAAAAACCCACCCATTTTAGAGACACATCAAAAACAAAAATCTTACAGAACCTTAATCTTTATGACACAGATGTCATATTTCCTGACTCAGCTACTCTTTCATTAAAAAAAACCACCGCTCAATCCACTGAGTGCACAGCCCTCTTCACGGGCTCTCCCCAGGCCACGCCGTCCTCCGGAAGCAGTGTGTACAAACTCAGCCACCGACTCGCAGCCCCGAGTACATCAGATATAGAAATGTGTTTTAGTTGTCATGAAAAATAAAAATTAAAAAGCATTAACTCTAGGACGAACAATATAATCTAAAGATAACAAAAACACAAAATTTGGATATTCATATTACTGAAAAGTTCTATATATCTTTTAATTCTATGAGAGAGAGAGCATGCGCGCGTACACATGCACAAGAGACGAGCCCCAAGCAGGCTCCACACTGTCGGCACAGAGCCCGGCGTGGGGCTCGATCTCACAAACTGTGACATCGTGACCTGAGCCAAAATCAAGACTCAGATGCTTAACTGACTGAGCCCTCTGGCGCCCCTGTCAGGTTCTACATATTGTCAAAACCGTGAGAGCCAAAGTTTACTCATCAGGGGCTCTATTACCTGGGAGTTTTCATGGGAAGAATTATTCAAGATGGCTGGACTGTTCGACTTAGAAAACTACAGACGTAAATATAAGTACAGGCACAGGCCCGGATACAGACGCCCGCCGAGGGTCACAGGTCACACCGGCTAACCCTCACCGACGCCTGAGAGGCTCGGGGGGTAAAATGAGGGGTATCCATTCTGAATGTATAACTTTCTGAAATCAATTAACACATTCTAGCTTTTAAAGATAAACAGAAACTGAACATAATTTAACACTGTCTAGGTCGGTTGTCACTCTTGGAACTCGCAGTGAGTCTCCTCTGCTCACTTTAGCCCACTGCTCGTTTAGAAACTGGGCAGTTACACGTACTGCAATTCCAGACAAAGTGCGCCCGAGGAGGGGCAGCTGGGGGGCTCGGCCAGACGGGCATCTGACTTGGGCTCAGGTCTTGATCTCGCGGTTTGTGAACTCAAGCCCCACCTCAGGCCTCTGCTGTCAGCACAGAGCCTGCTTCGGATCCTCTGCCCACCCCACCCCCACCCTTCCCCAGCTCCTAGTCTCTCTCTTGAAAATAAACATTAAAAAAGAACAGAATGAAGAAGATTTAAATGAAGAACTTTTTAAAGTTTCCTTATAAACAACTTAGGTTAGCTATGCAATATGAAGTTGGTGACATTAATATTTGGCTGCTTTTGACTTAGTTCATGATTTAAGTTATGCCTCAAGGAGATGAGATGTTATTCTTACATAAGCATAACAAAATCTGGCTTCCTTTTTCCCTCGCACACCCATGGATAATCAGCCATGGCAAGGACACAAGAGCAGAATCCTTATCACAGCCCTGCTGAAAGCCTCTTCCGAATCTTTATTTTTTTTACATTTATTTATTTTTGAGAGACAGAGTGTGACAGAGTGTGAGTGGGGAGGGGCAGACAGAGGAGACACAGAATCTGAAGCAGGCGCCAGGCTCCAAGCTGTCAGCACAGAGCCCGAAGCAGGGCTCGAACCCAGGAACTGTGAGATCATGACCTGACACGAAGTCAGACACTTAATCGACTGAGCCACCCAGGCGCCCTAAGTCTCTTCCAAATCTACTCGACATTCCAGCTCGACAGGAATGGCCAAAGTAACTTGGGAGTTAATTCTTCACATGAACCTCTAGGTATTCTAACTGCCAAAATTCTTAGGGCTTTCACCTGTCCTTAATAAGCACCTTCCGTCCCCTGACATCTAAAATAGTGCCGGAAATGAATACTGCTGCTCACGTTATAAGTGCTTACCTCTCAAAACAAGCCTTTTAATACAGTGAAATCCACTCACCCAAAGTAGTTTAAGAAAACTTCCAGTCAAACATGGCAGATGGACTATATGCTCCCACTTACCCCCCAAAGAGTTAAGAAATTTCAACCGATTTTCAGAAGACTGGTATGAAGAAGGAACAGTAAAGTATTTAACACAGAAGAAGATACTACAACCCCAAGGACCTACAGATGGGAACAGTGAGGAGAGGCAAGCCTATTTTAACCCTCAGAACCATAAGAAGCAAAAAATATAATGCAAGATGCAAAAGTGAAGCGATAAGATCAAAACAGGGCATTGGCTGCAAGACCCCAGCCCCGTCCCAGCTCAGAGAGCCTCTGAGGAACCTGAAGGGCCAATGAGGCTCCAAACTGGGCGAGCCCACGCTGGGGAGGAGGGACAAGGCGAGCACATCCGGAGTCTCGGGGGCATTACGTCATACCGCCCACAGTGAAGGAGCCCTGCTTCCAGAAAGGGCAGCGCGGCTTGGAGCCCCTCAAACGCATCAGGCTTCTCTGGAGAAACCAACTGATCTCTTTAAAAAGAACTGCGTCAAGGTCCATCCACTTTCCTACAAATGGCCATATTTCATTCTTCCTCATTGCCATATAGTACTCCATTGGACCTTGAGGGTGTCATGCTAAGCGAAATAAGTCAGGCAGAGAAGGATAGATACCATATGTTTGCATTCATAGGTCTAACAGGAGAGACCTGGCAGGGGACCATGGGGAGAGGAAGGGGGAAAGAGAGCAGGGGAGAGTGAGGAACACAGATCAAGGGAGACTACTGAATACTGACAATGAACCATGGACTGAAAGGGGAGGGGGAGGGAGAAAGGGGGTGATGGTCATGGTGGGGGGCACTTGTGGGGAGAAGCACTGGGTGTTATATGGAAACCAATTTGACAATAAACTATTATAAAAAATTTTTTTAATAAATAAATAAAAAGAACTCCGGTTACCAGCACGGTGACAGTTTCCCCAACGTAACTCAGCAGGGAGCCCCAGTGCCTCTCGGTCACATGCCATCTCCAAAGAGTATCAGATTTTTAGTGCCTCACCTTTAAATATGAATGGATAGCCCAGAGCACTCAATAAAGTTTCCAAAGTAAAAAAGTGAGCCCCCCAAAAAAAACCCAAACTAGAACAAACAAAACAATAAAGATTAAAAGAAAACTTCAAAACAAAACAAATCACCATTATCCTCAGAGTGATTAAAAATATTACATCTATATAACAAGAACAATGCTATGAAAAAGCAAAAGAGAGTAAGAAACAGCCCTTAGAAATTTTAAGAGAGCCAAAATTAATTAAAAATTCAATTGAAAAGTTTGAGAAGTTGAAGAAATCTCTAGAAAGTAGAGCAAAACCAAAAACAACCAAATACTCGCGGTTGTGCATGCACGCACACACACCACCACCAAAAATAGAAACTAAAGGGTAAAAGAAAAAAAGAGAAAAAATCTATCCTGAAGGCACAAAAACTACCCCAAACTGCAGCTCAGGAGAAAAGAGAAAGAACAAAGGGGAGGGAATTATCAGAGAAATTATACCTAAGAGTTTCCAAGCACGTCAGCGCAAGACAGGAGTCACCATGCAGTGCCCACAGAGTGTCCAGACCGATGCATACAGAAATCGTGCAAAGGCACATTTACCGTGAAACTTGAAACAAGATATAAAGGGAAGATCCTAAAGTCTCCAGGAAGAAAGACACGGCAGAATGACAACGGACTTCTCAAGAGCAACGCTGCAAACAGAAAACAACGGATCGATGCTCCCAGAATCATCGACATCGGCAGGAAACCCGTAAGTACAGTTTATAATGTACAAATCGACAAACCAGCAAAGCAACAAGATCTTGCTACTAGAAATATGAGGTGAAGTATCTGGGCAAACAAAACATTAAGAACACGGAGAACAGGCCTGGAGGGCCGGAGCGGACAGTGGGGTTTTGCCTAACACCGTGTTAGCAGTGCTTGGCCTTTTTAAACCATGTACTCTATGACTTTGATAAAAATAAAAGCCAACGTTTGTTTTAAAATTTAAATTAAATATCACGAGTAACATGTTCAATACAAGGCGCCCAGTAAAACGTAAAGGCCTGACGGGGAGGCGCCCTGTGTCTCATCTTCAGCCTGACCAGGAGCTGACAGCGGGCAACAAGGGGCTGCCGGCTCCGCGGCGTCAGGGGCCAGCTGCTGCTAACCCGCATCTCAAGGCCAGTCACGAGGTGCGTGCTAACTTAACCAAGCGATTCTATAAAATAAATAAGAAAAATCAGATAGTATCCTTACAATCTAAGGAATCTGTCCTTGTTGAGAATTTATAATTTAAAATCAAGCATTTCAGGGGCGCCTGGGGGGCTCAGTCCGGTAAGCGCCAGACTTCGGCTCAGGTCATGATCTCACAGTTCCTGGGTTCTGAGCCCCGCGTCGGGCTCTGTGCCGACAGCTCAGAGCCTGGAGCCTGCTTTGGTTTCTACGTCTCCCTGTCCCTCTGCCCCTCCCCTGCTCATGCTCTGTCTCTCTTTATCAAAAATAAATAAAGCTTAAAAATTTTTTTAATATTTCAGAAGATGAATTTATGTTTAGGTACATCATGGTGATTAGGTTTCTAGCATAAGAATGTAGACTGAATACTACTGTTTACCTCCTCTCCCTCCCCAAAACCTATTGACACAAAGGTTAAGAAAAAAGTAGAAAAATAAATTAATCAAAACTCAAAAACAAGACAGAGAACATCAACGGTGAAAACATCATAACAAAATTCTGAAGACTCAAAGGCAAAAGGATTCAAATTGGTTGCGAAATCAGGGCAAACTCCAAATCTGCACAGAAGGCTGAAGAAGAGTCAGCAGCAAATTCCTCCACTACGAAAAGAGATCACGGGTTTAAAGGACTAGAATGGGAAATTACTGTCCTCACTGTTCCTCTTGGGGATTAATTAAGAGTTTGTGTGGCACACAGGACTTGAGGTCAGCCTCCTCCAACCCGAACGTATTTAGTGGCGCTCCCTTTCACTATCAAGAACGTGAGCATGATAAATTATACGGTCACCTTTCAAGTCTGTAGACCCTCTTGGTTTAGGCTGGCAGAACCTCTCTCCACACAGGAGAGAAGCGCATCAGAGCAGAGAAAATCCACGTCATCCACAAAATAAATCACCCTCTAGGACTTCACAAGTAAAAATGAACAAACAACAATCACAAGACAAAAAAGCAAACAACAATTACCCCCCAAAAAAGGCAAAACAAAAGACGATCAATAAGAATATAACAAGTGACCCAGAAAAATCAGATAAATCAAGAAACAGAACTTGGGGCGCCTAGATGGCTCAGCCAGGTGAGTGTCCAACTCTTGATTTCAGCTCAGGTCTTGATATCAGGGTCATGAATTCAACCCGTGTTGGAGCCTCCTTAACAAAAGTTAAAATAATAAAAAATAAAATGTTTTAACTTCATTTTTAATTGGTGATTACTTAGGCTCAAGTCATCATCAGAGTTGATTAAATAATTACTTAAAGTAATATCTGCACGGATGGATGCAAATTTCTTAGTACCAACCAAAGAGAAGTGATTGGGGAATATCAGAAGGTTACCTTGTTTTTATTAAATGCTTTCAAACTCTTAAGGGACACCACAGTATATCACTGTCATTATTGCTGGAAAATTTTACAAATACTGTAATGAAAATGGTTCATTAATCCCAGAATTATCTATGCCTAACAACTCATCTACTAGAAACCTACCTACCAGGCCACCTCACCCATGAAAAGGACCAGGAAGTATGCACACAAAGGCCTTCTAAAACCTCAAAACAAATGTCTCAAAGTTTGTGTTGATACACTAATGAATCCCTCAGGTACTCGCCCTTATTTCACACAAAATTTTGGAAGCTTACGTGTCTTGATTCAAAGACCGCAACACTTCAAAAGCAGAGCGAAGAAAGACAAGGCAGACAGCACGGGAGGTTACAAAATTACAAAAAGTAGACCAAGAGCCAACAACAAACCCTCTTGAGCAGGTAAAAGGGAAAAATGCCTTTCACACCCTGTTAAACTCTTGAGGGCATGGCTCCTCTGATCTGAGACCAGAGCAGAATCAAGTTTCTACCAGTAGATGATCGCTAACAATGTAACTCTTTATGTTCTCGAAAAATATACATATTATCAAAGAGGATTTATAAAAATCTTTTATACACAAAGTGATTTTATTTATCGAGGTGTACAAGCTCAGGGACTATGTGAGCTTGCTCCTAACTTTTCTACTATTCTAAAAACCACCTCTCTCAGGTAATGCACAGAAACAATCCATTTTGGTGAAAAAACTGAACGTTATGAATAAGAAAACTGATCTGGTGCACACAGGTGGCTCAGTCAGTCGAGCATCTGACTCTCGGTTTCTGCTCAGGCCATGATGCCAGGGCTGTGGGATGGAGCCTGCGTGGCGCCTGCCTAAGGTTCTCTCGCTCCCGCTGCCCGCCCCTCCCGCTCTCGCTCCCTCTCTAAAATAATAGTAATAGCTCACAAGCACTTCTTTCTTAAACTATTGTCACTGCCTGTATATAAACATACTTTATTTACATATTTCCCTCCGCAATACTGGGCTCACACTTCACACGCTGCTTCTCACTCTGCCCTTTCACACAAAACCTGTGCGCGTTACCGCCTCCTTTTCCGTAGCTGTGTGACATCAGGCAAGTTAATCTCTTTGAGCCTCACTCCTTCATCTAGAAGAGTGTCTACCTCTTTGGTTTATATAAGAATTAAATAAAAGAATCACCTAAAATGCAAAGCAAAATGCCTCTCACTTAGTCAGAACCCAATAAATGTCCGATTTTGTTAAGGATGCATGATAGCCGACGACTGAATACGATCTATTAACTAAGTTTTAATTTTTGGCCAGTTTTTACCTATTAAAACAGCACTCCAATAAAAATCCACGAGGCCCAATCTTTAATGCATCCTAAACTTTCTCAGGATAAATTTCTAGAGATGGAATCTTGGATCAATTGTATTTTTAAACATTCCCAAATGTAAGTGCTTTACATTCACTAATATGGTATTTCCCCACATTCCTCATTTCCACCCCACTTTTTAAGTCTTTTGTTTGTTAATGACCGTGTTTTGTACCGTTACTCAAGCTCACAGTTAATGGTATGAAAAGTAAGATATTCAGTAT
Organism: Suricata suricatta; assembly: GCF_006229205.1. Lineage (NCBI taxonomy): Eukaryota > Metazoa > Chordata > Mammalia > Carnivora > Herpestidae > Suricata > Suricata suricatta. The sequence continues at coordinate 154,316,019 of NC_043704.1, forward strand.
TTAGATTTTATTAGCTATTCACATTTTACTGAGGAGAATGAACAAGGCTTCAGGGTCATGTTCCAATGTATTTCAGTTTTACTCTACACGAGCTTTAGCTTTTAAGACAACTTCAACGTACAGTTCCAGAATCGACTCAGTGCAATAACTAATTTGGTAGCTGGTAATCAGTTGCTTAACGGTTGTTTAGAAAGCTGTGTAAGATAAATGCTATATTTTTAAAATGTATCTTTAAATGTCTCCAAATTAATCAAAACTCAGCTTTTCTTACAGAAACTCTAAAACTGAGACAGAACTGATCAGTCCGTTGAGACGGACAAAAGCTGGGAAGAACTTAGCAGAAGCCCTCATCTTTGCTCAAGGGACCAACTGCAGCGAGCACCACAACACATTTTGTCACCGGTGTCTAGGAGACGGTTTCTTTAAATTAACCGTGCTAACACGCCCCCTTTTTCCTAGAAACTGTCATTTCCTGAAGCAACAGCGGACGGAACCAGACTCTCAGAGAAGCAGAAGACCGGCTGGGGACAGGCACAAGCCAAGTTACGCGAAGTGACTAACTCGTGACGGCCTCGGGCACTGGACGCCGGCCACGTCGCCTCCTCTTTCGGGTCCGACGCTCCTGCGCGCAGGCCGGCCCGGAGCGGCTCGGCCCTCGGCCCCGGACCACCGGCCGGCCTGACCCTCGCCTAACAGGTCAGGATCCCGCGCGATCCCGGCCCTGCACACATACTCCACCTCCGGTCGGTGATGGGACAGGAAACTTCCGCCAAGAAGTCAGAGAGGACAAGGGACCCAAGCTTTCCCATCCCGCTCTCATTCTTGAGTTGGGGTCTCGGCCGGGGCGGGGGGTGGGAGGGGGCCAAACGTCCTGCAAGGTCGGAGCCCCTCCCACCTATTCCAGGCGAGCGTAGCTGCGCTGGGGAAACCTAGAGGTCAGGCGTCCCGGAGGACCGGGCCGCGCACCCACCTCCGGAACGGAGTGTGAGGACTGGGGGCCGGGTCCCCGACACTGCGGACCCGGGCCGCCCTGGGCCCGTTCCCGGCCCGGAGTTAGGGGGAAATCCTCAAATTAGAGGTCAAGGGTCGCGGAAGAGCGCTCCCGCCTCCGGGCCCGGAGCCGGGACGGGGGCCGCCAGGGACGGCGCGGCGCCACCGCACCTGCGTCGAGGCCAGAGCCTGCTGGAGCTGCTGCTGCTCCTCGCTGAGCCTCTGCTTCAGTTTCCGGAACATGGCGCAGCGCGGCGTCCCGGGCTTGAGACCCGAGGGGCAGGTGCCCGGGAGACC
>NC_043704.1:154317405-154344172 GCF_006229205.1 Suricata suricatta
AGCCCTCGGGGCTGCGTCGGAGCGCCGCCCGGACGCACTCGGGCTTCGGCCCTGCAGGGCGCCGCGGGGAGGGCGGGCAGGCCCAGCGCGGAGGGCGCGGGGAGCGTCCGGGGTGGGAGGAGGGGCCCCTCCAGGGGCCTTGCACTCTGAAGGATCGTGCACTTTTGTTCAGTGTTTGTGCTTACAAGTCGGTATCTTCAGGGCCTCCTCCACCGAGGGGCCCTCTTCCCTTCCCTGGACTCTCCTCGGGGTCAGGAAGCCCGTGACACGAGACTCCCAGGGTCCCAAGCGGTTCAGGCCGATATTGGAAAATCTCCATCGTTTGGACATCTGCCCTAATTTTTATTATTTAGCAGAAATTGTATATTTTCACGTATTCATTCAAAAATCTTTATCATTCTAAGTGCCACGATCTTGGGGACGGGTATTAAAAAGAATTCACAGCCGGTGGGATACACAGATTTGTAAAGGGTCCAATCTGCAGTCATCCTAAGGGAGTTTAATGTTTATGTGCCTCATTCTTGCAGTACCCCGAACTTGGGTCGCCTGTGAACACTCAGATCCATCTCGGCAGCTACCTCTGCGTGCTGTAGATTGCTTCACGGTACCTCGTGTATCAGAACCTGGGGGGGTTTAGGCTGATCTTCACATTTCAGCACATTTACTAACAAGTTCTCTTGTGAGACTCCACAGCATGATCCCTAAGTGTAGCAGAGCCAGAGCAGGGTCTAAGTCTGAACCCTGCCCTGACAGCTGGGCCAAGTCCTCTCATCTCACGGTGAACTCCTGCGTGTTTACCAGGAAAGTTGTGTCACTGCAACCTTTGGCCTGAAGGGAGCAGAAAGGTCGTGAGTGGTACATAGTGCAAGCCCATCCGGAGGCAGTTTTAAATCACTGCAGGGAAACAGCTTGTGGGATAAAATCCACCCCACACGCCAGATTGTGACCTCTGAGTCTCACCTCCTTGTCCCTCATTTACCTCATCTGTAACATTTTAATAATATTTCATGGGAATGTTGTGAAGCTTGATGTGCATAGTAAGTGATACTTAAAAGTTCTAGGAGTTTCATTCTGTCTACTTCTAACACTCTCCCTCTGTATGTTGAGAGCTCTTGTCCTCACCTCTCTCCCGAGCCCCAGACTATGCATCTTCATTATGCTGTCGCTTTCCGGAGGGCAAAAACCATGACTGTCATACAACGCAGCTCATGCCTAGTACGGGGCTGACATGAAATTTCTCCGGAATTATACAGTCTTAATACATCCAGCACCTACTGGACAACTTCTCTTAATGGTGGGTAGGCACCTCCATCCAGCATGTCTGAAACTGACGTCATCTGCCACGGCGACCCCCACCCCCGTCACCATCACCGTCACCATCAGATTTGCCCCTTTCTGTGTTTAGTGGAGCCCTCTTGCATTTTCTCCTCTTCACAAGCTTGGTTTGCCATCTGTATTTTATGCGTTGGCAGGGGTCATCCCCTCTGCCCACTTACGCAAGTGAAAACCATGGAAGTGAGTCAAGACATGACTCTTATGCCTCGCCCACATCTGAAGAATCCCCGAGCCCTGTGCCTTTTACTCTGAAACCCGTCTCAAACCCACTCTCCTGCCTATTCACTCTGTCACTGGTTAGTTTGGATTTTCATTGCATTCCATCACTTAAATGATCTCCCAGTTTCCAGAGTGGGTTCTCTCCGAATTGTCTTCAACAGAGCTGATGTTCTCTCCTGCCGGAACCCCGTCAGTGGGGTCTTTGTCCTGCAGGACGCTGGTCAGATTCCTGGGCGGCACAGAAGCCCTCGGCAGCCTGGCTTCTGCCTGCCCTCTTGCTGCGCGCTCTCCACACTTCACACTTAAGACCTCTAGGAATCTCAAATTCACTTGCGGTTCTCTTGCACATCCAGCTTTTTAAAAAAGGAAGTGTTTATTTTTTTGAAGGGGGAGGGGCAGAGAGACTTCTAAGCAGGCTCCGAGCTGTCAGCACAGAACCCGACAAGGGGCTTGAACCCACAGACCATGAGATCATGACCTGAGCCAAAATCGAGAGTGGGACTACTTAACCAACGGAGCCTCCCAGGCGACCCCACATCCAGCTTGTGTATACTTCCTTGCCTTTCTTTTTTCAGTCCCCAAGCCATACATACTAGTTTTCGAAAATCGTAATGAATTCAGTATACTTATTTCCTCCATGGCTTTGTACCTTTCTCCTTTTCCATCTTTCTTGTCTATCCTTGATAATGCTGCACACATGTCATCATCCCTTTCAAGTATTTCCGAACACGACCATTGACTCCCAGACCCACACACACATCAGTGGACTTCATCAACCTACCCGATGTACAGCTCAGTCTTACATGCTGTTCATATATGTGCCACACTGTATTTTTCTCTTTGAGTACCAAAGTAATATATACTCACTGTAACAAAAACAAAAGTACAGTTGGCCCTTGAATGACATATATTTGAACTTCACAGTTCAAGTTATACATGATTTTTTTCAATAAATACAATATAGCAGTGTAAATGTATCTTCCTTACAGTTTCCTTATTAACATTTTCTTTTCTCTAGCTTGCCTTATTGTAAGAATGCAGTATATAACATACAAAATATGTGTTAATTGTGTTACTGATAAGGCTTTTAGTCAACGCTATTTGTCATTCTCATAAGGCTTTTGTCATAAGTGCCTATGTTCTGGAAGAGATGAAAGTTCCACACAGATTTTTCCACTACACGTTAAGTAGGCACCTCTGACCCCTGCATTGTTCGAGAGTCAACTTGTACAATCGTATCCCCCCAAATAACTCCTATTCATAATTTAGTCTGTCTTCTTCCCATTTTCTGTATTTACGAAAACATGTCTTTATGGGTACATGTAATTATTTGTATGTGTTTGTAGTTTTAATTGTCTTAAAGAATGGATCACACATATTCTACAGCTTGCTTTTCTCAGTTAACGTGCCACGAACATTTCTAGTCAGCACCTGCATTTCAGTCTCTTTAATGTCTACATAGTGTTTCATACTAAGGAGGAAGTATAATTTATGATTAATGTATTAGTGCCCACATATTAATGGATATTTTGCTTCACTCCAGTCTTTGCTATTAAAAAACAATACTAAAGTGAACAATTTTATCAATATATTTGTGTGCTTGCGTGTATGTTTCTGAGGAAAACAGTGCATTTCTAGAAATGTAATTGAAGTATCCATTCATTATGTATGGCTAATGCCAACTGGATCTCCAAATCAATACCAATTTATGTTTTGACAATAAGAAGAGGACAAATGGTATTTTATTTTTGATTTCCGTTTAATTATAAGCAAAGTTAAAATTCAGTCACAATTATATATGTTATTATAGATTTTTCAGATTGTATTGTAAAATTCATGGAACCCAGATATAGTTTTTCCTTTTCTCTAAGGGACAACTCCCTATAAGTAACTTTGGGGACTTGGAGTGTTCCTTGATCTTCCAAGGTATGTGCTCTTCCTAAAGTCTCTCTACTAAATCCCATTCCACCTGGGGGATGGTGGAACCAGCTCTTCATTGGTTCTTGTTCTCAGTCTGGAAATCATGACTGCAGGCTCCCTGCGCACCTTGATGCTGTACCTCTAAGGAACTTTGCAGGATGGGAATCGGCGGAGTAGAAAAGCAAGTTGCGTTTGGGGGAGATTCCAAATATCCTAATGGACCCAACTCTCATTTCCTTCTATTACAGCCCAGATCCAGACATGCAGACTCATCAAATTTATTAGCAGACTGGAAAACGCTAAAGGAATTACGCCATATTAAAGGAAGAAATTAAAAGTATATGCTAAGTCAGGGTTGGGGAGTTGGGCAAAATAAACAAGGGAAATGGGAGATACGGGCTTCCAGTTATGGGATGAATAAGTCACGGGAGCAAATGACACAGCGTGAGGAACCCAGTCTATGCTGTAATAACAACGTAGTGGAACGGATGGTCACCAGAGGTGAACCTACTGAAATGTATAAATTTGTCAGATCACTAAGTGGTACCCCTGGGGCTAATGTAACATTGTCTGTCAACTATATTCAAAAAAATTGTATGCGAAACACAACTTTTCCCAGAATTGAAGGAAAAAACCCTTCAAAAGTTATATCCTTGGGGCGCAGTGTCTGGCTGGCTCCGTTGGAAAGTACGTGTCTCTGATCTCAGCGTCGTGAACGCCAGCCCCATGATGGGTGTGGAGATTGCTTTAAAAAAAAAGGAAAAAAGAAAAGTTAAAAAAGTTAATATGATGTAATACATATTATATAACATATATATTACATATATTATAATATAATAGGATATGACTTAAAATTAAAAATTTTTAATGTTTATTTATTTTGAGAGAGACAGACAGACAGACAGAGCACAAGCAGGGGAAAGGCTGAGAAAGAGGGAGACACAGAATCTGAAGCAGGCTCCAGGCTCTGAGCTAGCTGTCAGCACAGAGCCGGACGTGGGGCTCGAACCCACGAACTGTTGTGCCCAAGTTTGTAAAATTGCCCCAAATCACCCCAAAACAAGCACCAGACACTGCTAGGGAGACCGAGTCACGCCTGCAAAAGCAAAGGGCCTTTATTACAAGCTTAAGCTCAGGCTCACAGTCTCCGCCCGACCCGCTGGCCACGTGGAGAGAGCCCCGAACAAAGGCAGAGCAGGGCCTTTTATGCCTTTGGGAGGGGGAGTTACAGGCAATGACGACAGGTGTACAGTGATCCAATCCCTGCCCCCCCCCATCAACCCTGGCAGTTGTGGGAGCCAATTACACCATCTGGAGCACTGACCAATCAGAGTGGGCCCAGGACGCCCCACGTGGGGCATGACTAGGCCTGCCTCTAGAAAGGTCAAAGGTATCGGCCGGCCTCTCCCGATTGGGCGCCGCAGGAGTTGTCCCTCCTTAATGCACGCCCTTTCAGGAGAAGCCGGTGCCTTCCCCTTTAAGTAAAGGGGAAGGCTGTATCGACCTGCGGCCAGTGGGGGACCGCCCCCCTCACGGCCACCAGACGCATCTCCATCTCGGAGGTGCGACGCGACCGGCTCTGGGAAGGCTGGGACAGGCCCGGTGGTGAGGGCCGGATCTGACCTGCATCCTTACATTCCCTCCTCTGTCTTGTAACTTGACCCAATCCTGGGTCAACTATGTACATGCTCCTTGACAAATTCTATGAACTTATTATCTAAATGTTAAAAGTGGACCGATGATTCCTCAGGCTTCTGCCGTGCTAGACCAGCCAGCTTCCGGGGTGTGGCTGGAGCAGGGCTGGAGATCTCTGGAGTCAGAGTCTTTTTGAGGATTAGTTCAAGCTGATCATCTGGATCTGGATCACCTCACCAAGTTGAGGATTCTTCAGAGCTGGCCTTAGCTACAGAGTGGTGCCTGAAACTTTAATAGGGGCTGAATTTCTTGGTTTCTCTGTGAAGTCCACATTTAAGTCTCTTGAAAAGGCATGACTCCTATTTTAAATATCATCCTCACAGACTAACAAGCCTGAGATCCAACAACAAATATTCAAAGACAACAGAACTAGAGTTACATTCACAGTAGTGCATTGAGTTTTTCTCTCTAAAAAACCTCCTTTATCTGAGATAGCCAAATCAAGACTAATGTATTGGTGGAATACTCACTGTGTTTTTGAATTTTAGATGGTTTGAGTAGAGAGAAAACATAAATGCTCTAGATTACACACAAATACTTTATAACATTCCTGAATATCACAGATTTCTTAATCTGGGTAAGCAAACACAACAAGAGTCACAAAACTATAATTTCAAAGTGAGTTATACCCATTTGGTAGGGAGAGTTTTGCACCCGATACAGGGCAAAGGGAAGGAGGGCTACCCAGTCTCCACCAGTCTCTAAGGTCAATTTAGTTAAGGTCTCTTTTAGAGTTCTATTCCTTCTTTCTACTTGTCCTGAACTTTGGGGTCTATATGCACAGTGTAATTTCCAATCTGCCCCAATGAATTGTGCTATTCCCTGACTTACCCTAGACATGAACACTGGTCCATTATCTGGCCCTATAAACTAAGGAAAACCATACCTTGGCAGGATCTCTTCCAATAATTTCTTTTCCACAATAGTAGCTGTCTTGCTCTTGGTAGGAGAGGCCTTAGTCCACCCTGAGAAAGTATCTATCCGCATCCTTAACTAAAGACGCCACTGTGGCCACAGTCCTTAAACAGGGGGGCCATCCGGCCGCTATTGTGTCCAAGCGTTTGGACAAGTAGGCCACTGGTCTTTTCCAGGGTCCTAGCGTCTGGGTCAGCACACCCTTGGCCACCCTTTTACTTTCATCCACAAACAGGTGGAAAGGCTTAGTAATGTCAGGAAGCCCCAGCGCTGGTGCTGACAAGAGAGCTGTTTGTAGAGTTTCAAATGCTTGTTGATGTTCAGGGGTCCATTGAAACTCACTCTTGTCTTTGGTCAGTTCATACAAGGGCTTAGCAATTTCTGCAAAGCCTGGAATCCACAATCTGCAAAACCCCACCGACCCCAAAAACTCTCTCATTTGTGTGGGGTTTTTAGGTGGGGGTATGTGGAGGATGGTGTCCTTCCTGGCCAGAGACAACCATCTATGACTATCCTTGAGGATGTATCCCAAATAAGTGACTTGGGGCTTACAAATTGAGCCTTTTTAGCAGAGACTCTGTATCCCAACTTAGCCAACATCAGGAAGAGTTCCCTGAAGGCAGCTTTCTTCAGGGGTGGCTGCAATCAGAAGATCATTAACATAACGTCTGGGTTTTCCCTCCGGTACTCACCCAAGTCTTTATGCAGTGCCTCATCGAAGATGGTAGAGGAGTTTTTAATCCCCTGAGGAAGTTGAGTCCAAGTCAGCTGCCCGTGAATGCCAATGTCAGGATCATGCCACTCAAAAGCAGTCATTAGTACCAGGCTTCTTAACAGGGAGCAAAGGAGTGTTCCAGGCAGACTTGAAGGCCCTTAAAACAGCCAGGCTTGTGGGTATTTCTGGAGCCACTAGTCAATGTGGGCACCAGGAGTTAGGGGCTCCTTGCAGGCCAAAGTGAATCTGAGCCCTCATTTTTGATAAAAGGTCTCTCCCCAGCAGGGGGTGAGGACAGTCTGGGATAGTCCGTGGATACTGCTCGGTCCTGGTGACAACTTGGACCCAAGATCGCTTACTTGAGGTAGGCCCCTTGGCCTCTAATAATACCGAGTGTTGTGCCCCAGTGTCCACCAAGAGGTTAGTTGATTTCCTCTCCACCTTACGAGTTACCCTGGGTTCAGGGAGGGGTTTCGAACCCCGTCCTCCCTAATCACTATCTTCCCCAGCGAATAACACTTTAGGCGTGCTTTTTCTCCTAGGGCAGTCTCTGAGCCAGTGTCCTTCCTCCTTACAATAGGCCATTGATTCTTACCTATTGGTGTCCTGCGGCACTCTGGGTCTCTTTCTTGTCCTCTTCTCCCAGCAATTTTCTTTAATTGGTGGTGGCGGTCCTCTGGGTTTGCAGTCAAGGCCAGCAACACTCTGGCTAAATCTCTATTTTGTCTTTTTTCTGCCTTTACTTGTTTTTCCTCAGCACTGTCCCTGTTATTGTACACTCTTTCTGCTATCTCTACTAGATCTTGGAGAGTCTTTTCTCCTAGGCGCTCAACTTTTTGTAATTTTTTCTTAATGCCGGGCACAGCCTGGTTAATGAAAGACATCGCCACGGTTGACTTATGATCTGCATGCCCTGATTGAATGGGGTGAACTGCCTGAAGGCTTGCATCACCCGTTCTAGAAAAGCAGCGGGGTTTTCATTTGCCTCCTGCCTTATATCATACACCCTAGTCAGATTAGTGGGCCTCTTAGCGGCCGCTTTGAGACCTGCCAATAGAGCCTGGCGATAGACCTTGAGGCGCTCCTTACCTTCTCCTGTGTTATGATCCCAATTGGGGCGGACGAGGGGAAACCAGGCATCTATGTCAGCGGGGTTCATGGTGAGGACCCCTGTCGGACCAGGAACAAGTTTTCGTGCTTCCAGCAGGATCCGTTCTCGCTCCTCAGTTGTAAACAAAACCTGTAACAATTGCTGACAATCATCCCAAGTGGGTTGGTGAGTAAAGAGTACAGTTTCTAACAACCCAATGAGGCCCTTGGGGTTTTTCTGAGTAGGGGGGTTTTGAGATCTCCAATTATAAAGGTCAGAAGAGGCAAAGGGCCAATAATGATGAGGCTGATTTCCTGCCTCGTCTATAGGTCCCATGGCTCGCAAGGGGAACACTGTGGAGTCTGGGCCGGTGCCCCTTTGGCTATGGGTCACATATGCTGGGCCTCCTTCAACGGAAGGAGATGGAACAGGATCAGAGGGATTTAGAGGGGGTCGGTAAGGTAGAGGGGGAAAGAGGAGATCCTCATCCGCTCCTTCCTGCAAAACTGGGTAGGGGGGTGCTGAGGGTGAGGTCATGGTTCGTCTCGGCTTTTCTTCTTCTGGGGTTCGAGCCACCAGAACCTGAGGAGATACTGAAGAGAGAAAGGGTTTCACCCAAATGGGTGGGTTAGTGACCAGGTTCTTCCAGACAACAATGTATGGAATCTGACCTGGATGGCCCCCCATATGTTGATAAACTCTTTCTTCTATTGCTTCTATGATTGGAAGGTGAAAAGTACCCTCAGGGGGCCATAGGCCGTGTAGATGTGCAGAATATAGCACATCCCTTTTCGACATCCATTGATAAGTTTTGAGCTCGAACCCTAACTTCCTTGAAGTGAAGCAGAACCAGATCTAGAGGCTTTGAGGCGGACTTTCCCATGACATGAGTTCCAACAAAATAAAACAGCACAAAAGACAGGATTAAGCCACAGAACACAAAAATTAGTCAAAAATCCTACTTAGACACACAGCAAACTGATGCACAGGGAACAGACGCACGCACAGCAAACAAATGCAAGAGGGGTCTCACTGCTGCCATCAGTGGAGACCCCAGAAATGCCACACTGCAAACAGATAGACACAAGATGGCTCCCGTGGAACCCCTCAGTCAGGGAGGAACCACCATTTTCCACTTACGTCCCGGTGAGGACTTATACCTTGCCTCCCTCCTGAGGAGGACTTACACACCACCTCCGTCTATGCCTCCCTTCCGAGGAGGACTTACACAAACAATCACACAGGGAAATACACACAATGGGGTCACACTGCTGCCACCAGTGGAATCTCCAGAAAAGCACACTGCAAATAGACAGACACAAAATGGCTCTGTGGCTTAGCCAAAGGCACCCAGCTTTCCCTTGTGCTGCCGATGTCCAGAGAGCCACCAGAATCCTGGCAAGAGGAGATCTACTCCAGTCTCCCCCTGTTCCTAGTGGGGTCTCGCCGCGGCACCCAACGAAACCCCCTGTAGGCGAGCCGGCTCTCCATTCTCCTGGTGGGGTCCTAGACCCCACTCACCTACTCCTTGGGTGGGTGCAGACGTTCTTTGCACCCACAGCCCAAAACTTTCCGTGGCACGTCCACCTGGCTCTTTTGAGGCTCACAAAGGTCCTAATGGGGTCATTTCGGCCACCCCCTGCCTAGGCCCCGCGCACACGGGCCTGCGCACACAAACACACACAAAAACAGACAAACAAAAACCTTGCAAGGAAACAAAAAACGAGTGCACTCACCAGCCGGTGATTAGGCCCAACGTGTCAGTGTCCCAGGAGCTCTGGGGCAGGGAGGGGGATTTCCCGGCCAATGCACCAAATGTTGTGCCCAAGTTTTTAAAATTACCCCAAATCACCCCAAAACAAACACCAGGGACTGCTAGGGAGACCGAGTCACGCCTGCAAAAGCAAAGGGCCTTTATTACAAGCTTAAGCTCGGGCTCACAGTCTCCAGCCGACCCGCTGGCCACGTGGAGAGAGCCCCGAACAAAGGCAGAGCAGGGCCTTTTATGCCTTTGGGAGGGGGAGTTACAGGCAATGACGACAGGTGTACAGTGATCCAATCCCTGCCCCCCCCCCCATCAACCCTGGCAGTTGTGGGAGCCAATCACACCATCTGGAGCACTGACCAATCAGAGTGGGCCCAGGATGCCCCACATGGGGCATGACTAGGCCCGCCTCTAGAAAGGTCAACGGTATCAGCCGGCCTCCCCCGATTGGGCGCCGCAGGAGTTGTCTCGCCCTTTCAGGAGAAGCCGGTGCCTTCCCCTTTAAGTAAAGGGGAAGGCTGGATCGGACCTGCGGCTAGCGGGGGACCGCCCCCCCTCACGGCCACCGGGTGCATCTCCATTGCAGAGGTGCACCGCGACCGGCTCTGGGAAGGCTGGGACGGGCCCGGTGGTGAGGGCCGGATTGGACCTGCATCCTTACAGAACCATGAGATCATGACCTGAGCCAAAGTCGCTGCTCAACCGACTGAACCCCCCCAGGCGTCCCTAGGATGCAACTTTAAATTATCCATTCCCAGACCTTCGTCTTATTCCCTTGTCTCTATACATAAGCATCCGGCTACAGGGACCTTCTCTTCTAGCTTCTACAGTGCAGATCTCCGCCAGCCCTTAGGAAAACTCTTACCTTTACCCACAGGAGTTGGCCCCTGCTCCTTCTCCGTCCAGGCATTCTTGGAAACTCAATATTTCTCAATTTTACATTGATCGTACTCTGAGGTGTTCAGGCTAGACTGACGCCGCATGAGAAGGAGACTGGGTTCCCAGTGGTAGGGTTCCATGGTAGACCATGGCACTCCACACCTGTCCTTCTCAAAGTCTCCTGTGAGTACTGAAAGTATGCTACTTTATTCTTCCCAACAGTACGGAAGACCCTAAAAAGGAATCAGAGAGAGAGAGAGAAAAAAAGACATGTTATATACAGAAAAACAAAAATAATGGCTTCATGAAACAGCATATTTAAAATGCTGAAACAAACCAAAAAATGCAGAGAAGTATTCACTATAATGAAAGCAAAACAGAGACATTTTCAGAAAAAGGAAAGCTGAGAAAATTCTTTACCAGCAAACTCTTTCTATAAGAAGTGCTCAAGAAATTATACCAGACGGATATACAAGAGGGAAAGAAGAGCTCCCAACGCAATAAAAATATGCAGAAAAATATGAAAGACTATTTTTTATCCTTTCTTAATTTCTTTAAAGTCAAATTGACTGTGTAAAACAAAAATAATGACTCAATATTGTGGGGTTTTCAGTATATAAAGAAGTAAAATCTAATACAATAATAGTACAAAAGATATAATGTAGTTAAATGGAAGTATACTCTCCTAAGTTTCTTACATTTTATGTGAAGTAGTAAAACATTTTTTAAAAATTTAATGTTTATTTATTTTTGAGAGAGAGAAAGAAAAAGAGTGGAAGAGGGGCATAGAGAGAGGGAGACACAGAATCCAAAGCAGATTCCAGGCTCTGAGCTGTCAGCACAGAGCCTGACATGGGGCTTAAAGTTATGTGTAATCATAACTTATGCTGAAGTCCCAACTGAGCCCCCCAGTCAGATGTATAACACCCTTGAAGTAGTATAACATTAATTCGAGTTAGACTGTGATAAATTAAGGATGCATATTATAATGCCTAGTACAAACCCTAAAAAAAGAAACAATAAAACAGATGCTTTAACTTAAACTCCTATAGAAGATACAAATTACAGTATTTTAAAGTTTCTTTTGAAATTTATTTAAGCAATCTCTGCACCCAAAATAGGATGCAAACTCATGACCCTGAGATCAAGAGTCACACACTCTTCTCACTGAGCCAGCCAGTCACCCCCTAAAATGCAATCCTAAAAACTCAAGTGATCAAAAAGAAGGAAAGAGGGGTGCCTGGGTGGCTCCGTCAGTTAAGCATTCGACTTTGGCTCAGGTCATGATCTCATAGCTCATGAGTTTGAACCCCACGTTCAGCTCTGCCTTGGCCGTTGGGAGCCTGGAACCTGCTTCAGAATCTGTCTCCCGCTCTCTCTGCACGCCCCCCCCCCCACTCATGCTCTGTCTCTCTCTCTCTTTCAAAAAATAATATTAAAACTTTGTTTAAAAAAAGGAAGTAATGAAAAGAAAAGGGAGCAAAGAACTAATGTGACAAATACCAAACAAGGAGCAAGATGATAGACTTAAACCCAATCATATCAAAATTACATTAAGCATAAATTGATTAAATACTTTGATGAAAAGGCAGAGATGGTCATGATGAATAGAAAAGCAAGCTCCAACACTATGCTGTTCTTAAGAGATGCAATTTCAAAATAAAGACTAATAATAAGCTAATAATAAAAACATGGAAAAGAATATACTATGTATCAAGTTCCCCTTGTAAAGGACTCTGAAATTTGCTTACAAGAAGTTTGTTGGACCTTGTTAGATGGGGAAGAGAAGGACAATACAGACAGTGTGAGCCACCTGCAACCATTCTACTAGCTACTGGGGAAATAAATGCCTCAGTTTAACAGCACATCTGAACAAGGCGCTAGAGAGTCTGGGATACTGTGTGAGCCTGAATCGTAGGAAAACTGCTATGACTATATGCATATCACATAAAGTAGATTTCAAGACAAGGAGTATTATTTAAAAAAGGAGCATTTCAAAATAACAAAAGTCAACTCATCAAGAAGACATAATCCTTACTGTGTGTCTACGTAATAACATAGTTTCAAAATCACGAAGCAGGGGCATGTGGGTGGCTCAGTTAGGTACGTGTGTGACTCTTGGTTTTGGCTCAGGTCATGGATTCATGGATTCATGAAATCAAGTCCCACAGAGGGCTCTGCACTGACTGAATGAAACCCAGTTATAATTTTCTCTCTCCCTCTCTCTCTCTGCCCCTGCCCTGCTTGCACACATGCTCTCTAAATAAATGAATAAACATTTAAAAATGAAGCAAAAACTAACTGGAATTGTTGTGCCCAAGTTTGTAAAATCACCCCAAATCACCCCAAAACAAGCTCCAGAGACTGCTAGGGAGACCGAGTCACGCCTGCAAAAGCAAAGGGCCTTTATTACAAGCTTAAGCTCGGGCTCACAGTCTCCAGCCGACCCGCTGGCCACGTGGAGAGAGCCCCGAACAAAGGCAGGGCAGGGCCTTTTATGCCTTTGGGAGGGGGAGTTACAGGAAATGATGACAGGTGTACAGTGATCCAATCCAGAATGAAAGGACACATTAAAAAAAATTTTTTTTTGAGAGCAAATGAGCGCCCAGTGGGGGAAGGGCAGAGAAAGGAATACAGAGGATCTGAAACCGGCTCTGTGCTGACAGCAAAGAGCCCAATGCAGGGCTCAAACTCACGAACCATGAGATCATGACCTAAGCTGAAACCAAGAGTTGTTTGCTTAACCAAATGAGCCACCTAGTGACCCTTGAAAGGGCAAATTTTTCAATCTCCAATTATAGTTGGAGATTTTAATATACCTCTCTTAATCCTTGATAAAACAAGTAGACAAAAAGTAGGTAAGGATATGGAGGATTTGGGTCAGCTAACTTTGCCTAATTGATCTTTTTGGAAAACTACAACCAACGACTGCTGAGAACATGTTCTTTTTGGAACGGAATGTACACCACGATAGACCATATGCCAATTCACAACACAAGTCTCAATGAATTGGAAAGGATTACTATCACATAGCATATTCTCTGACCACAGAGGAACTAAATTAGAAATCAAAAACAAATGGAAATCTAGAAAATCCACCAAATATTTTGAAATTAGGCAGCTGACTTCCAAATAAGTGATGAGTCAAAGAACAAAGTACAAGGGAAATCAGAAAATGTTTCACATGAATGAAGATCAAAATAGAACATAACCAAATTTGTGAGGTCAGCTAAAACAGTGCTTAGAAGGCAACTTATAGTACTGCATGTCTATAATAGAAAAGAAAAAGGTTGGAACACCCGGGTGGCTCAGTCAGGTCAGCATCTGACCCTTTGGCTCAGGTCATGATCCCACAGTTTGTGGGACTGAACTGCACGGTGAGCTCGGCACTGACAGAATGAAGCCCACTTAGGATTCTCTCTCTCCCTCTCTCTCTGCCCTGCCCCTGCTCCCTCTTTCTCTCTCTCAAAATAAATAAACAATAAAAAAAAGAAAGAAAAGAAAAAGCTTGAAAATCAATAATCTAAGCCCCCACCTTAAGAAGTTAGAAAAAAGAAGAGAAAATAAGGTCAAAAGTAGAAGGCACTAAACAATAAAGATAAGAGCAAGCAGAGAAACAACAGAGAAAAGCCAATAAAGCGAAAACTTAGTTCTTAGAAAAGGTGAGTAAAACTGGTGAGCCCCTCGGAAGATTCATTCGGAGAAAGAGAAACGGGAGTTATCAGTATCAGGACTTAAGGAGGGACGTCACTATACGTCTACAGATTGTACAGGGAATATCCCAGACAAGCTTCCACCAACAAATCCAACAATGTAGAAAAATGGACACATTCCTTGAAAGACACAAATGATCAACCCCCAGATGTTTCTCAGCCGCGAATGGATAAACAAAGTGTGGTGTAGCCACAGCATGGAATAGTTCCCTGACACTTACAGAGCCTATTATTGATAATGACACGGCCTGAGTGAATCTCAAGGAAGCTTTGCTAAGTGAAAGAAGTCAGACTCAGAATACGCTATACATATAGATGATTTCATTTAGATGACATTCTGGTAAAACAAAACTGTGGGAAGAACAGATCAGTGTTTGCTGGGGGTGAGTAGCGGGCGGGGTGGGAGCAGGGCAAGGAAGGCGCTGAGAGGACCTCACCGGTGAGTCTATCGGATGATGAAGAGCTCTTATAACCACGGCCATTGATGTACAGCGTTGTGCACTCCTCAGAGACCCCAGGACCTGTGCACTACAAACACTGAACTGCACCGTGTGAAGTTTTTAAAATAAGAATTAGGGGCAGAGTTTTAAAATAAAAATTAGGGTTAAGTGTCCAGCTCTTGGTTTCATCTTAGGGCATGATCCTGGGATCGTGAGCTCCAGCCCTGCGGAGCCTGCGTAAGAGTCTCTCCCTTTCCCACTCTCCCCTGCTCTCTCTCTCTCAAAATAAATTTAAAATATTAAAAAGTTAAAATAAAAAAACCTAAGGCTCGGAGAGGTTAAGAATCTCACCCAGAGTAACACAGCCTGGACACGGTAGAGGCAGCATTGGAACCCAGAGGCCTTACGGCTCTAAAGTCCATGGCCAATCACCGCCCATACTGCCTCTGGATCCCTTACTGTGGGGGCACAGACTTCCATGAACATTGATTGCTCTGAGTTCTCCAACTCTGCTCCAAAATGATTTACTGATGGACACCGAAGTGTGCTCACTAAAATAATTTTCTCAGTTGTAAGAAAGGAAATGTTTCATTTCATTATATTTTAAAAGTTTATTTATTTTGAGAGTTGAGGTGGGAGGGATAGCAAGAGAGGGATTCTGGCACTCAGTCTCACGAACCATGAGATCATGACTTGAGCAGAAATCAGGAGTCAGACCCTTCACCGACCGAGCAGCTAGGTGCCCCAAGAAGCGTTCTATTTCGTGCCTTCAGAGCACTACGTGACGTTGCTCACATACGGGATCTGCACGGGGCCCGGAGGGACACACACACTGGTTGTGGCAAGAAACGGAGCTGAGCAGATTGCAACATCTCATTACACTTTGCTTGCTTTAAACGTTTATTTATTGAGGGAGAGTGAGCACGAGCAGGGGAGGGGCAGAGAGAGAGGGGAGAAAGAAGATCCACACCCAGCCTGAGGCTGCACCCTGTCCGTGACCCTGGGATCAAGACCTGAGCTGAAATCCAGAGTCAGCTCCGAACCAACGGAGCCCCAGGCCCCTCAGGACACTGCTGCAGTATACTTCTGAGGACACTTCGAAACATGTTACCTTTTAATATTTGCGTTTGTCAGAGAATATTGTACGTCCATGCAGATTACAGTCGTGGAATAGGTGGAAACTTCCCAGGAAAGAAATGACTCCGTATCTTTGTCTGAACTTAGCCTAGGACTCTCCCAGGAACTTAGCCTACTTTTCCACTATGGTCTTTCCTTCAAATCATTTTAGGGGGAGGTATCTTTGTTTTTAATTTAATTCCTATTATAGGCAGAAAGGAAGTGAACTGGGGAAAAGCAAAGAGTTGCATTGTCATTGCCATTGCCCGTTTGATGGACAGACACAAAGAAGAGCAGAAGGATTACTCTCCCAAAGCCATCTGATCTCGGTGACAGAACTGGAAAGTGACCTCAGACCTCCCAGCCTTTGTCCTGGGGCTCCGGCTGTCCTAGTTAGCGTAGCCTTCTCTTCTCAGAGACACACCCGGCTGAGTTTTCAAAGCACTTCAATTTAACCTTTAACACTTTTATGACTGTTTACGCGACCTGTCCCAGAGCTGTTCATACAGCTGATGGCAGTAATTTAATGAGAAGGGTCTTTTAAAGGGAAAATCCAACACCAGGCTGAGAAAAAAAATCTCATTTGAAGAATGAGGCCTCTTGGTAACAAAGAGAAGGGTTGAGGGAATAGAGGTGCCAAGTGTCAAATTCTTTGCTCCTAAGTAACTGCTTGATAACCAGATTCTTAAGTAAACAAATTCACACTTGCCACGGTCTGCATGCTGTGTTTGTGTTACAGTGAAACAGAGCCCCGGCCTCATGTTCCAGATACTGTGTGGGCAGCTCCTGCTGTGTGGACCGGCTGAGCAGCTTCATGAGGAAGCGCACAGACACCAAACTCAACCGACCGGGTTCCGAATCCAGTTCCGCCATTTATTATTCTGTGCGGGGAAAGTTACTTCACTTCTCTGTTTTAGTTTTTGTATCTGCAAAATGAAGGCATGTAATTACAGCCACCATAAGTTTCCTATGAGGATTAAAGAAGTATTTCATCAGTATCTTTTTTTAAGTTTATTTATTTTGATAGAGAGAGAGAGAGAGAGAGAGAGAGACAGTGTGTGTGTGTGTGTGTGTGTGTGTGTGTGTGGCTGAGAGAGAGAGAGAGAGAGAGAGAGAGAGGGAGAGAGAATTCAGGGAAGGGGCAGAGAGAGAAGAGAGAGAATCCCAAGTAGGCTCTGCACCGTTAGCACAGAGCCAGATGTGGGGCTCGATCTCACAAACCCTGAGATCATCGTGACCTGAGCTGAAATCAAAAGTTGGACGCTTAACTTACTGAGCCACCCAGGTGCCCCCAATAAGTCAGCACCTGAAGAAAAAAAAAAAGTTGGACTCCTTCCTCGCACCTAAAAAATGAAATTATTAAAGCACAAGGAGAAAATGTGGCAGGGTTTATTTTATAATCTTAGAGTAGTAAAAGGCCTTTCTAAGTATAATACAAACCCAGAAACCATTGCAATAAACAAAGTTGAATTTATCAATCAAAATGTTTCCTCAATACTATATATAACATAATGAATATGATATAATGAAATATCGTGCAATCCACGGCTCTGTAGTAATCACATGAATCTATGGCTGCTGAGTAAAAGAACGCAGACCAGAGCATGGGTGCTCTGTGAGTTCATGTAGGCAGGACCAGTCTGTGGCACTGAACGTCAAGTAGAATGTCTCTGGGGTATAGGAAAGACCTTACAATAAGGAGAGCAAGTCTGACACAGTTAAGTGTCCGACGCAGGCTCAGGTCACAATCTCACGGTTTGTGAGTTCGAGCCCTGCGTCGGGCTCTGTGTGTCTCAATAATACACATAAAAATTTTTTTTAAAAATTGTATTCATATATACATACATGTGATATTGAATCTTATGAAATTGCTGATTTTTTAACCTCTAAAATGGTAATCTCATATGGTTCAACATAGTGTGCATATGTATTTGTAAATACATAGATATTGCAAAATCCTCCTCAGAAGATGCATAAAAAAACCAAGGACAGTGATTATTCCCAGTGAAGGAAACTAGGCAGCTCTAAGTGTCAATGGTCAGTAGATTCACTTTTATAATTCATACCCTAAGCGTGATTAACTATTCAAAAATTAATTCTAACACGTCCAAGAAGTAGGCGATGGAACAATACCTTTACAATTTTAAAGGGAAAGTCTTTTCAACTTCAAATTCTTTTGGACCCAAATAATCATTCGTGTGTGTGTCCACAAACGCTTCGGGAAAATATTGAAGGATACACACCAAAGTTTAGTGGTGGCTAGGGTTGCCCTGAGCAGTACAATAATCAAAACAGGGGATACAAATTTCCCTGTGGCTTGTGTGCTTCTGTACGTTTGGAATATTTTAGATGTATACACTATAACCATATATAAAACTTTCAATAACCACGTAGAGAACTTTGGTGTAACACCCTTCCCGCCTGCAATGCTGAACAGGGCACCACCTCAACCAACTCTCTAAAGGAAAAAAGACTCCCCTACGCAGTAGAAAAAAAATGGATATTTCACTTCAGAATCTAGGATTTCTAGACTCTAGATTTTCCAAAGAGAACACAGGTTATGGTTTACATGGGGTGCACGGTATTTTATTGAAAATACGCTTATTAACATTTCTCCTCCAACCACCCTACCTGCTGCCGGTGTCCTAATCTCCCCCAGTGTTCGTCAGCCCTGTACACGGCTCAGCTCTACCCACCTGGGTCTCCACCCACTCCTGTCTCTCTCATTCCTGAGGTACAGCCTTCCCGTGACCTTCTCCGACGGTCTCTAACGTCCCACACCTGTCACGTACCCCTGTCCTCATGGGGAGGAGAGGCCGTTGTGACAGGGAACTTGATTTTGCACTCAGCAAACGGGAGAGCCTCTGTTTACTAGGGGCTGTCTCCTTAGGAGGAAGGAAGGGACGTTTACACAAGAAGGCTTTTTCTGTCATCAATAATTTTTAAAGGATCACACTTGTAATTTAAGCAAATTAGAGCGAAGGAGTGTCTCTCTGATGGCTGGGTGAGACCCTGCCGGCTTCGTGAATTGCATAATAAAGCCAATGGGATCTTCAAAACAAAAGCAAAAACACCACAAATCTAAAAAATATAGACTTTTCAACTGACATTTTCTTTTTTTACTATTTTTTAAATGTTTATTTTTGACAGAGAGAGATACAGTATGAGTGGGGGAGGGGCAGAGAGAGAGGGAGACACAGAACACGAAGCAGCTCCAGGCTCTGAGCTGTCAGCACAGAGCCTGATGCTGGGCTCAAACTCATGAGCTATGAGATCATGACCTGAGCCAAAGTTGGACACTCAAGTGACTGAACCACCCAGGCACCCCTCAATGAGGCATTCTTAAGAGAATAAGGCCTGAGTTTTCAACTCGGGGACAAAAGGACAACCGTCCCACATCTGATACAGGCCGGGGTGCTCCCGGCCTCACCTCTTAGCATTTTACAGGAGAAACCGTGTGTACCCACCTTCTGTCGGGGGAGTTACCCACCAGCTGCCCTGCTTTTAAACCATGGCAGTCAGGAGCGTGCTGGGTCTCCTCCCCTCACCCTGGGCAGACAGTCAAGCCTCTAGTCTCAGCCCAAGGCTCTACCCACCCCACCTCCAGGCTGAGCTGCGTCTTCAGCTTGCGAAAGGTGAGGAAGCATTCCTTCCCAGAAAGTGCTCTCGCCCAGGCCACACCCACACACCTGCTCCACAGCTCACCCAGCGGGTGTGCCCGAACACTGGCACTCCAGTTTGCGGTGACTGGCGGCTCCTAAGATCAGACTTCAGCTCAAGTCACGATCTCCCAGTTCGTGGGTTCGAGCCCCACATCGGGCTCTATGCTGACAGCTCAGAGCCTGGAGCCTGCTTTGTCTTCCTCTCTCTTTGCCCCTTCCCTGTTTGCCCTTCGTTTCTCTCTCTCTCAAAAATAAACAAACAAACAAACAAAAGACTGGCAGTTCCTAGTCCAACATCCAGAAGAATAGAAACCCCCTGGTTGACGAGTGTCCTTGTGTGTCCCATTCCCTTCTGCCGTGCCCCCGCAGCCTCACCTCTAGCTACGTTCCCAGGCACGTATAATTTTTCTCTTGATCACGGAGCACTTGAGAGATGATAACATACATATACATACACAAACATGCAACATTCTGAATATACACTACTTATTCCAGACTTTGAGGCTTACACTTCATTAAAGAATCTTCTTGCAAAAATCATACTCAGGAAACTGCCATCTCTAACTGCCCTCCAGTCCACGCCCAGGTCCCACCCCCACCACTGTGTCTGATCCATTCCACGCCCACCCCCCACCCCCACCGCTGTGCCTGGTCCAGTCCACGCCCACACCCCACCCCCACCACTGTGCCTGGTCCAGTCCACGCCCACACCCCACCCCAACCACTGTGCCTGGTTCACCCTGTGCTCCCTTCACTCAGCCCAGCAGATACAGCCTCAAGAGTCCTGGGTCCCCATTTCACCTCTGGTGGTTTGTTGGGCTGGGATCAGAAGCCCAGGGGCCCAGACACCTGCTGCCCTGTCTGTTCCTGGGTCAAGTAGGTTCATGCCCCAGACTGTGTCTGCAGGATGGAGGCGGGGACGCGTCCTCATGAGGAGAACGGAGCCACGCAGCTCACAGATTCACCCCTGCTGTGGGAGAGCACCAGCTGGGCCCACAGCTGACTGTGGGCAGCTTCTTCGAGCAGGACCAAGAGATTCCCTGGCTTTGCCCCAAGAGGGGTCTGAATGTCAAGCTTAGCCACACTGGGGGCTTGTGATCCCTGAAGGAAAAGTCCTTGCAAACTGGTGTTCGGCCGGCGCCCTAGAAGCCTCAGCCTGGCTGGGAGCAAGAGGCCTGGGTCCAATGTCCTGGCTCAGCAGGGACCATGTGGAACTTTGGTCCACGTGCATGTGGGCCCGTGAGCCAGGGGGAATTTTCAGCCTCCACCTCCAGAGGAGGCACCCAGAGAAAGTGGCAAAAGGGCTCCAGGAGGGGGCTGGACACCGTCAGAGGACGGCCTGAGCCCTGTCTCCTACCACCAGGGCACCCCTGCGGGCAGTGTTCAGCAGACCATTAATAGGTCTTCTCAGAGGCAAAGACTCTGTGATGTGGAGCAAGCCACTCACCTTCTCTGAGCCTCAGTTTTTTCGTCTATGAAATGGGTGTCACCTCATAAATTCATCAAGTGAAATAAGCAAGGGCAGGCATGTGCCTGCACAGATGGAACAGAAGAGAGGAACAAATAGCAAAAATGACCATTATTCCTAACATTTATTTTCCATTCAAGAAATCCCTAAGAATGCACCAGGGTAAGAGACACCAACATGCTTTGTGGGGACAAGCAGAGTGACTGCAGGGTCCCGCGCAGCCCCCGCGAGGCCTCTGTGCGATCCCCACACACATCCTGAAACGGCAAGACCAGGAGACAGAAGCCCCCATCCCTCCCCCCTAGTCCAGGCCACGGGCCACCCCTGCTCTCTAACCAGGACCCCCAAGCCCGAGGGGGATGTCCACTTCTGCAGCCGGAACTCCTCAGCCGCCCCCGTGCGAGTCCCTGACCCCGGCCACACAGGCCCTTCCCCCAGGTCTCTGAGTGGGCAGCTCGTGGGGCCCGGGCCACAGGGAGAGCGTCCATGTGTGGTGAGGCATCAGGCTCTGCTTCCACTGACCGAGGCCGCCATCCCAGCCCAGCCTGTGGACACTACAAACAGCTTCAGGGAACACTCCACCTCCTGGAAGCCCACCAGACAGCACAGGGGATGAGGCCGCCTGCCCCTGCCTTCCCCAGGCGCAGGGCACCGGGCTGGGGCAGGGCAGGGGACCACGGGGACCCACAGGACCTCGGCATGGGCAGACTTGTGCCACAGATGCTTCTTGCTGGGTTCTGCTCGTGTCCCTGCTGTCGAGGCGCTCAGAGTGGGGCCTCCTGACCCAGACGGGCCCCTCTGGAGGAGGGAAGGAGGAGGGAACCTTGAGACGGGACTGCCCTGTCCCGTGCTGGCCCCTCCGTGGCCCCTCTGCACTGGTCCCTCATCTGTGACAGGGCATAACAGCCACCCCTCGAAGAGGGAATGCCCAAAGGCAGTCGTCGCTCTGGCTGCAGCCCCAGGGCTGCGGGGAGCACCCTTTGAACTTGAGTTTCCTGGTCTGTAAAGTTGAGGGAATGTGACCCACTCAAGACCTGGCTCTAGTTCGTGGCAAACTGAAGACTGGGGTGGGGCCCAGGGCTCCCGGAGGGACTGCCTCATCCCGGGTGTGGGGGGCTTGGTCCCACGTGGCCCCGGCCTGTGACGAGGAAGCAGAGGCCGGGCCAGCGGCCCCACGGGAGCCCCAGGCCTTGCGGTGGCATCACTCGGCTGGCTGGCAGCATGGGTCACGGACGCTGCACGGAGACAAGCACTGTCAGAAAGTGGGGGCACAGAGGCGAGATGCCGGACACGGCGTAAGTCACAGCATCTTGGGCCCCGAGGGAGTGCCCCACAGGCCAGCCTCTGAGGAAGTTTCCGGCCAAGCCACCAGGCTGAATGCCAGTTGAAAGCCCCTCGCCCCTCGGTGAAAGCCTTCCGGCCATGCCCGGCCTGTGTCCCCTGGGCGCACTGGTGCCAGGCCTTCCTGGAGAGCAGGAAGCTGGGGTCTATGTGACATAAGAAGGCCTCATCCTGTCCCAAGTCCTGAGGTGGCTGTGACATCAGAAATGCACCCCCTCCCAGCTCTGGGGCGGGCCCACCACTGGAGGCCAGGCCCCTCCCGCAGGCTCTGAGGGAGAAGATGTTCCAGGCCACGCCCCCCCCACCCCAGTGCTCTGCCTTCCTTAGGGTTCCTGGGCTGTGGGCGCCTCCCCCTGACCTCTCCATCCTTCACCACACTGTGCTCTCCCTGCGTGCATGTCTGTGTCCAGTTCCCCTTTAAGAAGGACATGGTCATGGTCATGTTGAATTAGGACCCACTCTACTCTGGCACGACCTTGTCTTCATTAATCATATCTGCAGTGACCTTATTTCCAAATAAGGCCACGTTCTGAGTCTCCAAGGTTAGGGCTTCAGCACCTGAATCTGAAGGGGCAGAGCCAGTAAGGGGAGGGGAGGGCGGCTTCTATTTCCCAGGTCCCTTGACCCTTAGGGAAACTGAGTCAGGTCAGAGGAGGCTCTAGTCTGGCTTTCCTGGAGCACAGATCTCATGGCAAAGCCCACAGGCAAAAGCTTTACTGTGGGCACAGCCCCAGGGCAGCAAGGCCAAGGAGCAGGAGGAGGGACAGGCGGCTACTTCCTGGGTAAGAACCAGCTCCCCGAAAACAGCCTACTTTCAGCCCCGTTGGATCCCTGGACTCACCTGCCCGCAGGTAGAAAGGAAGTCACCCATATCTCGTGGGCACACTGGTGACATGGCCCCTGTGCTAACCTCCACAGCCCGTGGGAGGGGTCCCTCGGCCCCTGGGGAGGGGGGGCCCTGGGCCATGGGAAGGGGCAGCACAGGTGGGAAGGACCGGGCTGCTCCACACAGGGCCCATCCCGGCATCTGGCCGCACTCCCTACATTTGAACCTCCAGCTCCCCTGTGGGCCCTCCAAGCCCTCCTCGCTCCCCTCTTTGCACCACCCCCTGAGCCGAATGAAGGCCCGGCTCCCCTGGCAGCAGGAGGCCTCTCCCCAGTTCTCTCCAGCTCAGAATGACTCTGTTCTCTGCCATTAGCTTGGAGCTGCCATGGTTCCCGCCCCAGGGGGGCTTCTATGAGACTTGCAAGTCGTCTGAGGACAAGGTAGGCAGGTCCCGGGCAGATGGCATCAGGGACCACCTGCCAGGGTGCCACCGAGCCGCCCATGCTTCTCAGCACTCGTGAACCTTGCCCCCGAACAGCCCAGTGGCTCAGGGACCCCAGCAAATGAGGGTGCCAAGACACAGCAAAGAGACCTGGCCAGGGCCACTTCTGGAAGGACGTCAGGGGACATGCGCCCAACAAGAAGCCGGAGAGCCTCCAGCTCCCCCTCACCCAGCACAGGTGCAGACCCAGGAGATAAAAGAGGCAACAAAAGGAGAGTCTCAGATGTGTCCTGGGTGGGGGTGGTCAAGACCCCCAGGACTGGAGAGGCGGTACAGAGTGGGTGCCTTTCACGCCCCACCGGGGGGAACCGAGGACCAAGGGGTGGCGCCTCCCAGCTCCTAACCCGGAGGAAAGCCCACAGCACACCAGCTAGAGCCCAGTGCTCCCACCCCGTCCCCTCAGGCCAGGCCTCTTCCCACCAAGAGACACCAGGTGGCCCCAGTAAGGGGATCCCCACATCGAGGGGCCCAGCAGCTCCCTGCCCAGAGCCACAGCGGGCCTTGGGGAAGCCCCTCATCCTCAGGAAGACCGCGGATGGACCAAGTAAACCTGAATAACACCACAAAGGCTCTGACAACTAAGCCGCTTGTCACAGTGCAAGCACCACAAATGTGCTGCTAGCGACCATCCATGTGAAGCTCCAGCATTGAACTTCCTCCGCTTCAGGTCACAACTTTGAGATATGTACTTGGTGAGATCAAATAAGTCTTTTCAAGGGAAACACAAAGACATTTCTGTCCAGGAAAATCGTTTTGAATGACTGTCCGTGTGGCTAGTTTAGGTGTTTCACCTCAGAGTTTCCAAATTTCTAGACGACAGAACCCGGGTTTTGTCCAGTGCAAAATTAGAAACTTGAGCTTCTCTTTTAACCCTTCACCTTAAGGCCTCCCACCCTCACCCCTTTGCCCACTAACTTTCATCTGTCCTCCATGCTTGAAAATCTGCTTCTAAGAAAGTCTCTGATGTCTGGCCTAGCATGGAGGTAAGACAAGGCACTGTCTCCGTGAGGGACGCCAGGTTTCCGGAGTGGCTTTGTAGGGCTGGGTCTGGCCGCCGTCCTCACGCTAGCACCCCGGACAGCACCCCGAGATCCAGTCGAGGCTCTGTTGGGGGATGCGGGCCTCGGTTATCCTATCTGGAAGGGGTATCTGAGGGCGGCGCTCTGTCTTTGGGACTGCTCAGAAGAACGTTTCCAGCTCCGGTGTGACCTGCTGCGGGGAAGCTGGTTATGTCACATTGCCCGGGACCATAGTGGGGACCAGGTCAGGAGGCCCTGGGCAGGCTTCTCACAGTCCGGGAGTTTCTAGATCTCCCCATTGAATGTATTTAGGGCAAGAAAGGCATGCCTCTGGGTCGCTGAACTACTGAAAATTTTCACAAGCTACCTCTTGGTTCTTAAGAAATAGATGTAGAGAAAATGTTCTGCTTATTGCTAAGAGTTTTAGCCCGAATGCCATACAAAATTTTGACTCATAAAATGTTTGGGGCCTTTGGGGAGCTTTCACTTAAGGCCTCGTCCGGTGTTCGGTACAACATGTAATGTGGATGACCTGGAGAGCTGGCTGAGATCCGCCTCGCTGCTTCTCCTACAAAGCTACAAACTTAGGATGACGGGGCCAGAATGATGCATTTTTTATAGTTAGTTATTAGTGAGCATTTCTGGCTGAGCCTAAAGGCAGTCTGAGTAGTCCCTCTGGCCCCCCTTCTTCTAGGATCACATCCTTCAGTGTTACAGCTTCCAAACTGAGGAGGGGAGGTGCAAGCGTTCTAGAAAAGAAAGGGACCCAGTCAAGTAAATAAAATAATATCAAGTTTGAAAAGAAAATAGTTTTAATTTGCAAATAGTGCAAGGATTAAAAGAGGGAAATGGTTTTCCCCCTCTACCAGGGAAATACTGGCAGAGTAGAAAATAGAATCCGGTCACACTATTTTCCCTCTGGACTGAGCGATACATCATCAATAGTTTATTGATTTTCAACCCTTAGAGCCAACCTGTGGATAAAACACAGAACGCTTTGCTACAATGGTATGGCAAAATGTAAATGCCAACAGCACAACAAGAGCAAGCACCGATTCACAGCAGGTGATTTGTACGAGGGAAAGGAAGGCAGAGGGGCTACAGTGCAGCCTCCTGTGCTGAGAACATCATTAGATCGAGGTGAAAGTTAACAACACAAGAAGTAAATAATAACAGCCAATGTTCCTTGAGCTGTCCTGTGTGTTAGACACTAAAGGCTACAAACGCATTGTTAGTGGCCTTATCACAAGCAACCCCATGAGGTCGAGAGGTATCCCTTCCCCTGGGGATGGGTGAGAAAACAATGGGCACAGGTGGGATGTGTAAATTTCGCAAGGACACAGAGCTAAGAAAAGTTGAAGAACAAGGATTCTAAATCAAGCAGTCCATCTCCAGGACGGTGCTTTGAGCCCTCTGCTTCCCTCACCAATAAAGCCAGCAAAACTACATGAAGTCACCACAGAGAGAAGCAGCCAAGTCCATTAAATGTGACGTATTGGAAAGGAAGAGGGAGGGAAAATGAAGGAGTGGAGTTTTGTCTTCCTCCATCATGGTAGAGCGGTAAAAATAGCGTCTCAAACGAGTATGTCTTGATACAGCAAGATAAGCATCATGTTCAGAATTAAGGGGTGACATCAAAGTAGCAGAAAACTGTCTCTGGAGAGGGGAACTCAGGAGAAAAGGGCTACATTTCAATAGGATTCAAGTTGCTATTATACTTATGTATTATTTTCATACAAATAAATATTTCTGTTTATTTAGAAATTGCTTCTAGGAGGCGCCTGGGTTGCTCAGCAGATGAAGCGTCCAACTTGAGCTAAGGTCATGATCTCGTGGTTTGTGGGTTCGAGACCCATGTTGGGCTCTATGCTGAGGGCTCAGGGTCTGGAGCCTTCTTTAGATTCTGTGTCCTCCTCTCTCTCTGTTCCTCCCCTCCTGAAATAAACATTAACCCAAATTAAAAAAAAATAGGAATTGCTTCTACTGTGTAAGTGCATCAAAACATGAAATTCAAGTGGCACTTGGGTGGCTCAGTCGGTTGAGTGTCCAATTTTGGCTCAGGTCATGATCTCATGGTTTGAGTTCAGTGCGGGGGACCAGCCCACGCACCAGAGTCCAAGGGTCTCTGAGTAGGGGGTTGGTGTCGG
>NC_043704.1:154344272-154375981 GCF_006229205.1 Suricata suricatta
GAACAGAAAGTTAAAGACAGAAATGGAGTACAATACAGAGGATCAAAAAACATAATTCACCACTAAAAATACATCAGCAGGAGTCTTATTTTGCGTACATAGTGTAATATTAACTGAGGCTTATGACAAGGCTATTTTTCTTTAAAGGTTTAAACAATAGTCTGTGAGTAAGGTGCCTTTAACCAGGGAGAAAGTTTCAATAAGAAAGTCTGCCCATTTACTGAAACCACAATTACCAAGTGGCATGAACAATAGGAGAACTAACTCCAGTCTCTGATCCATTTAGGTCAAGCAGTCAAGCATACACATTTTCAAGTAGGGGAAGCAGGGTCCCAAAGGCCACACAGCACTTCTGGCTGGATGGACCCCAACAGTTCAGGCTCCGATCAGGCTCTCTGCTGTCAGCTCCGGGTCCGCTTCAGATCCTGTGTCCCTGTCTCTCTGCCCCTCCCAACTCATGCTCTCTCTCAAAAATAAATATTTGAACATGAAATTCAAAATCTTCTTTATATCTGCCACATATTTGTTAAATGTTTGTCTTATCAGGATATTACTTTCAGCTTTGAAGGCTTTAAAAAAATCAGGAAGAAGAGTGCCTGGGTGGCTCAGTTGGTTTAGTATCTGACTTTGGCTCAGGTCATGATCTCACAGTTTATGGGTTCGAGTCCCGCATCAGGCTCTGTGATGACAGCTCAGAGCCTGGAGGCTGCTTCAGATTCTGTGTCTCCCTCTCTCTGCCTCTCCCCTCCTCGAGCTGTCTCCCTCTCTCTCTCTCACTTTCAAAAATAAATAAAACATAATTAAAAAAAAAACCAGGAAGTACCAATGTTTCAAAGTTGTCTCTGGTAATGTTACCAGGCATGGCTGAGAGAGGCTGCAGGACTATTAGAAGCAAACTGGGTTTTAACCCTGCTGCTGAGGCTGTTCTGACTACACCGGGCAGGCGATTCTCTGTAGTCACAGAGCAGGAGCTTTGATCCTTGGAACCGTAATAAACAACTCAGAGTAAATGGATCAGGCAGAGAGTGCCTGGAGGGGTCCACAGCCTGTATGCTGGTGTTCTGTGTTTTTACAGGGCTAATCTCATAAATGTTGCACTAGACTCAATGCTGTACATTTTTAGCCTCAGTTATTATATTTTTCCTCATGTTTACTTCATAAAAGTAGGACTTTTATGCTCCTGTTAAAATGGGATCTCCTATTCGAATCACCTGGCGAAAGCAACTGCCTAAGGAACTCACTAAGTGTAGATGTATAGATCTCCTATCTCCATCCATGTATGTATGTATGTATCTACTATGCATCTGTCCTTATTTATAGAACAAAACAACAATAATTTAAATTACTTCCTTACCTTATTTTATTTTAGCCTTCCCAAAATCTTCCAAGGTAAACAGGCCATGGGAAAAGCATTGAGTTCACCGAGACACTTGAGATGGCTCTACTGTTCATCATCGTGCAGCCAGTAAATGGTGCGAAGAGTTCCCCCCACATCTTCTCTGTCCTCTTCTCTTCCCTCTTTGCTGCCTCTATTCCAGGCATATTAGTTTATAATCGGTCCCTGGGGATATCAGGGACCTCTCCTCTGAGCTTTTGCAGCGATGGTCCCGTCTTCGGAATGCTCTTCTCTTAGATGTTGGTTTCACTCACCTCCCTCTAGCCTGTTCAAATCCCACCTTGCTAGGGAGGCTTATCCTGCCCACCATTTAAATTGAACGCTGTGATTCTGCCTCTAATCTCGATGCTCCATCTGCTGCTTTATTCTCCATGACATTAGTTACTGGCTAACCTGTTAGATAATCTGCATGTTTGTATTTCTGCTCCTATCCACCTGGAATGTAGCCTCCACACAGTTAAGAATTTTGCCTTTTTTAAGTCTAGTGGAGATACAGAAAAAAAAAAAGTCTAGGGTCAACCAGAACTAGGCACAATTGTAACTTGTATGATTGATTTGATATGTTAGTCACTTAGGTCAGAGCCGGGCCAATTACTGAAAGCATCTCTTCTACTGCATTGAAGCAGCACAATAAAGCCCAAGACACTGAAATTTCCCGTAATTACAGAGCAGGTACGTGCTCTTTCTCCCTTCATTTGTCCAGGCTCAAATCCATCCTCCCCGGTGATGAGGGAATGTGTGAGAATGACTGGCCTAGGTCTAAAGTAGAGATGAAGACATACAAGAAAACATTTAAACGTTTCTTTAAAAAAACGATTGAGTAGTTTCCTTTGACACATCAGGGGCTCTCTAGCCTCTAGTGAGGTCAGAGCGGGATGAGAGAAGAGCAAAACAGAGGGAAGGGCAAGGGTGAGTCACCTCATCTCTTCCTCCCTTGTACCTTACGTCCTCCTGGACTGTCTTCCCTCACATTGGAAATGCAGATTGCAGAAGTCAGCGCACACAGTAGAACATGTAGCCACTTCCACACCCCAATCACTGTGACCTGGAAAATCCTGCATACTTAAGTCTGGTTCAACCCATCCCCATTCACACAGGTTAATTCTTTCTCTACTGCTGACTCAAAGAGACACACAAGCGATGGCAGATTAATAAGAAAGTTTTATACTCAGATGTATGTAAGTACACGATCTGGGAATGGGAAAAGTCCATCGAGGCAAATAGGTTGGGGTAAAGTAAACCCCTACAGCAGTGGTGTCCTGCTGGTTCCAAGACCAGAGAAAAATGGCCCAGAGCTTGCGTCAGCCGAGTTCACGGTCATGCCAGGGATGGCACAGTTGATTTATGCAGCTTTCTTCTGTTTTCCACACTGGAACTCCTTGAATCTGGTGTCGTTCTGGAGTAGTTCTAAACTGGGGCTCATGTGCCCCTCGCCTCCAATACACACGTGGGTAGAAACACAAATAGACATGTGCACACAACGTACATACGTGCTGCATGAGATCAGGTTAAGTTTCACTTGAAGGGGTCGGGCCCCTTTCTGATGCAACGAAGTCCATTTCCAGTCATCTACAATTTGCAGGGGAAGATCTGGTCCTTATTTGTTGAGATTCATGACAAGAGAAAGGAATTTTTAAGTCCATTTCCAGTCATCTACAATTTGCAGAGGCAGATCTGGTCCTTATTTGTGGTGCTCTCTCTCATCGCACAACCAGCACTGAGGTTATAGGAGGCGCAAACACTCTATGCGGATGAGGGACCCTAAGGGTATCCTAGTCAGAGGAGGCGTGGAGCTCTTTCCCTGAGCACTGTCTTTCTTGGGGGCACGTGAGCTCCCGTTGTTCTCACAGGGGGTACTGACATAGAGGCTGGCTGTCACAGATATGATACTGTCTGTGTCAGCTACAGCACTTGCCGAAGTCGCATTGGGTCAGCTGCAGTTATTCTGCTGTGAAGCAAGAAAACCAGGTCCTACCATCGTGGGAATGACATTGTCCCCTCCATGCTTGCTGTCTGTATGCTGGGCAGGTGGACCACCATCGTTTGGAAGGTGGACAGAATTACAAGTGGGTCCAAGCACAGAGTTGGTGCTGCCACTTGGAACTGCAGCAGATGCATTATGGCCCGGCAAGCCACAGGGGCTTTGGGGGGGTCACTAGAGGTTGGCTGAATACTGGCAGTCGTAATAGATGCAGAACCTGCCAAACCTGACTGCACTATGTTGTCCCTGGGTCGTTTGGCTACACGAGCAGTTGGGCCCATAGCTTGCGTTGAGGTTACTGGTGATCCTAACAGGGAAGTATTGTTAGGCTGCTGCCCATTATGGTGCCTAGTTGTGGGCTGAGAGGTGATTCCTGGGCTTGACTGGTTGGAAACTGAGGTCTGTGTAATGGATGACTTTTTAGGTGAATGGATGGAGTCTGGGCCACAACAGTGCTGCTACTGGGTGGTGTCTTATCAGAACCAGGAAGCACCATGGAAAGT
Source organism: Suricata suricatta (assembly GCF_006229205.1). Lineage (NCBI taxonomy): Eukaryota > Metazoa > Chordata > Mammalia > Carnivora > Herpestidae > Suricata > Suricata suricatta. The sequence goes on from NC_043704.1 coordinate 154,348,153, forward strand.
GGGGCACGGCTGTCCCTGAGCACAGGGGAGGACTAGACAATGGAAGCCTGGGATGGAGATGGAGTATCCATGGCTTTGTCAGAAGCAGAGTTGCAGTTTGCAGGGGGGTTGTCTACTGGAGCGGAGGTGACACCAGAACCCCCAAGGGGCAAGCTAGTGGGAACAGTAGCACTTGCAAGACGGGCTGTCTTCTGATACCCAGGTGCACTGGTGGAAACTGGAGTGTTTTCAGAGTGCTTCCGTCTCGAGCTAGGATGGCCCTGGGAAGATAAAGGTGGTCCCGTTTGGGCTACTTGGACATATATGAAAATAACCTTGGAAGGGGGAGTGGCACCCATGTCGACGGCACCAGGATCTGAAGTAAGCTTGGAGGTGGATGTAGATGCATAGATTGTGATGGTAGAAGCAACTGCCTTATAACCGATGGACAGGACAGTTGAAGCAGTGCTATTTGTGGAAGGATTTGGAAGAGGGGTGGGTAGCACAGGAGGGGGAAGATCTACACACATAGCTCTGGAGAATCTGCTTTGCAGGAGGGTGGCTGTAAGCTGGGGCTTGAGGTGTTAGGAAGCGTGGTGACATCACAAATAGAAGATGTTGTAGCCATGACCGGCCGAAGAGGGCCTTCACTCTCTAGAGAAATTCCGTGAATGGGATTGGAACTAAGAGGCGGAATGGACCCAGTGGGAACAGCAGGAGAAGGCTTAACAACTATGTTTGCTGTCTCTTGACCAATATTTGGTGTTAAAGATGGAGGAACAGAAGGGATTGGGGGCCTGGCAGGTGGGTCAGCCAAGTCCTGCTAGGAATAGGGACTTGCAAAGTGTTACTACCCAAGGCGGGCAGTTACCTGTCTCTGGTGCAAGTACAGATAGAGCAGGGCCAGGGTGACTGTCTGAGCAGTCTGCTCTGGTCTGTCTTCTCTCCTCCAAGGTCTTATGCCTCTCACATTTGGTTTTCTTCAAGGTGTCCAGGTTTTTGTCAATAGCTATGCAAGGGAGCTTAGGGGGTGGGGGCAACTCACCTCGGTTCCACAACTGAGGCTGTGGTGGTGGCAGCGGCAGAGAAGATGGCATGGATCTCTTCTGTTTGCAGAGCCTCTGGCTGGCAGACACAGGGGGAAAAGAGCTCCCGGATGAGCTGCCTGAAGGCGCACTAGCCTGCTTCTGTTCCATGGAGAGGTCTGCGTCCCCGACAGGCTAATGGTGTTCATCCGGTACTTCCGTTGTTGACGTCATACCTGAAGGCTGACCACCCCCTGTCTCCTTCCTGGATAGGCCTGATGTGCTCTCAGAACACTTCCTTTGTTGGGCCGGAGAGCACGGCTGCATCTGCACCAGGCATGACATCTCTGGCAGGGCCGTGTGAGGAGGTGACTACACGGCCTTCAGGGGAGGAGTTAATCTGAGACTTGCTGGTGTTCTTCCTCAAACTGTCTTCCGGAGGATGAGGATGGAGGTCCAAAGGTGCAGGCTTGCACTGCCGGGGGCTGAGTAGCTCCCGGGTCTCCGGGGGACTAGATCCTATCGGTATATCCCTGCAGCTAGCGGGGCCCTGTTCCCACCATCCTCCCCTTTGGTCTCTACGAGATCCTCCATCTTTCCTGTGGGATCTTCTTGGACCTTCTCCTCCTTCCCATTTGGGCACAGAAGTGGGTGGGGCCTGGATGGGACCGGCTCCCCAATCTCTACTCTCTCAGCTTAGCCAACACGGAAGAGTTAATGTGCGTTCAGGAGGAGGGTCCAAACATGAAGGACTTACGGGAAGACAGCACAGGTTTTCTCGGAGGGTTGCCCCAGTTCACCGTGGGCAGGACAGGTCCATGCGGCTTGCGGGACGGGGTGACGCCTGGGTGGCTCCATGTGGAACTTAGCCTGTAAAGGGCTCCGACCCGGGGGTACAGCCTGTGCCCAGGGCCTGTGGAGGGGCAGCGGGGCAGGCCCGAACAGGTGGTGGCTGGGCGTCAAGGGCGAGGCGGGCCGGGGCCCGGATCACCGCCAGGCGAGGGGTCGGTGGCGGTGTGGGAAACGGAACTTACTAAGGTTGTCCAGCTGGAACCGGTTGTGTGCCCAACGCTCACGAGGTTGGAGCATAAAAGCCAGAGTGAGGACCCTCGGCGGCTGATGCCTCTCGCTGTCGCGGTCAAACACGCACTGAGCCCGAGTGGCTCAGCCCGACCAGGAAACAGTCACAGGGACGAGCGCGCAAGCGCAGCGCGGCAGGAGCCCCAGGGCCCCGCCCCTTAGCCCCTAGCGCCCAGCACTTCCGGCCGCCAGGGGCGCTGGCGAGACCTCCTGCTCCCCACGGTGGGGCGCCCCTGGGCAGGTGGTACTACCAGCGAGGCCCCGGCTTGGGGACCGTAGGCGAGTGCGGTGGCTGTTGGGCCCCCAGCGCGGGGGGCTGTGTCGCCAGCCTTCCCCCCAAGAACGACGAGCGCTGGGGGGCTCCCAACGTGACGGGGAGCGGCTGCTGCCCCCGGGACCCTCCCTGCTTCCCTGCGGGGCTCCGAGCCACCGGGTGCGTCCGCGCTGGGGCTGCCCAGGCCCCCAGCATCACCCTCTGGCCAGCGGCAGTGTCCACGCGGCCGCCAGACCCTGACCCGACGGGGTGCCGCGCCCCAAGACCTCCCTCCCGGCCAGGTAGGGTCTCGCTTTCTTCCTTTGGAGGGATTTGGCCAAAAAACGGTTATAGTTTAGACGGCCCCCCAGGTCACACAGATGGTGGGGGCTGAGCTGGGGTTCAAGCGCAGCGGAGTGACTCCCGGAGCTCTTACTCCAGACTGCGGTGCCTCCTTCCCATAGATGCATTGTGTGCTACCGTTTCTTCTTTTTCTTCTTCGCAGCCCTTAGGGTCCTAGCACGGTGCCATACTTACAATGAGCACCAACCGGCCCAGGGCCGAGGCCTTCATGGAACAAAAGCTCAATTCATAAGTTAACCAGGGACCACAGTGGGTTCTGGTCTCAGAAGATGTGGGTCACGGACCTCCAGTTGTAAGCACAGTACCGCCCCACAGCCCAGATTTCCTCTCTGGTCTATCCTGAAGAGTCCACATAGTAAGAGTCTATGTAGAGACCATACGTAACTATAGGAAGATTATATTTGAGGTACGTTGTGGCCTGCCTGAAAGAAACTCACCGGTGGATTATTCCATCTGGATTAGAAGCCAGTTTGTCTGGCCTTCTAGGAACGTGTCTAGTAAGGCATCTCACTAACGTCTAGGAAGCAAATACATCATTTATTGTAAGTTAGCAGTGGAGCCATGTGTTGGATTAAAGAAAGGTCAACACAGTTTGGTCATTGTGAGCATGCCAGCCAGGTTCATTCTTCACCTCACATTGCGGCACATAAATATAATTCTAGAGATTCTTGTGACCAAGAGGGGAGAGAGATGCTTGGGTTCTGGCAAGAGAAACATGTGTTACTGTCTAGGAGCCGGCAGCTTCAGCATGAGGAAGGTTTGAAAAATCGTGGCCTCCATGTAGCTTTCCCTAGTTTGTCTTGTTTCTGTGGCTTTCTTCACTGAAGTGTTTTCTCTCTCATGGACTGATGTTGCATATCAGGGACATGACGTGCACAAGTTTCAGAATCAAAATCCTAGAGATCAGTAAAAAATACATATTCAAAAATTTTAATATAATGTGTATATTATATTATATATACACACACACAGTAAAATCTTGGATTGTGAGTAACTTGTTGTGCAAGCGTTCCGCAAGATGCATAGACATTTCTGATAAATGTTGACTTGATAAACGAGTGATGGTTTGCAATACAGGGAGGACATGGTGCCAAACGTCACGTAACAGTTGAGCCAGGGGCGCTCTCTCTGTTTCTGTCTCTGTCAGTCTCTCTCTCTATTTCTCTGTGGAATTGTGGGTGATCATCTCCCATGCTCCGATGCTCTGTCCCAGGCCACGTGTTTGGCAGGAATCAGTGATTGTCCAGGACCCCGGAAGGTGCCCACGACTGGCACTGGTGCATTTGTTGTCACTTCACAGCACCTGCGGGTGGTCAGTCCTGTCCTTTCCCACACAGGAGTGAGCTTAGGAACGCTTTCCCTCATTCCAGGCCAGGCTGCCTGCAGTGCCTCAGTGCCAGTTACACTAAATGCAGCAGACGACAAGCGCTCAGTGACGGTGTAGCGTCATCTACCTCCGTGAGAGATGATGAGCTCATCCGACACGCTAGCCCTCTCTCTCTTGTCTCCTTCACACCCGCCACGAAGGTTTTCAAAGGTAAGTGCAGGTTAATTTGTTTGTTTTCTTCATATTTTGTATTTTCTTTATTATTTTATACCACATTACAGTAGTATAATATTTTAATAGGAATATTTTTGGGTTGTGGAACAAATCATCCGAGTTTCCATTATTCATTATGGGGAAGTTGGCTTTGATATACAAGTGCTTTGGATTATAAGCATGTTTCCAGCACAAATTATGCTCATGAACCAAGGCCTTATTTTTTCTGCATTTATTGTTTCATATTTAGAATAGCACTGGACATAATTCATATATTACAAAATTAGTTTTAGTGCTCTGTTTATTAGAGCTTTTATAGTATCTGAGAGCAAATTTGGACTTCCATCCCCAACAAACTCAAGGGCTGGTATGACACAAAAGGTTTTGCTCAGACCCTAATTCTGTCTGAAAAAAAGGAGAAACATTACAAGCCCTTTCGAATCTCTCTAAGAGCAAAAATGATTTCCAGATGTGACATCTAACCACAATTCCCTTGATATCATTTGAGTTCAGTAAAGAACAATTACTTGGTGGTGTTTGTTTGAACATAAATAAAAAGCTTGTACAAATTTTGGGCAAAGATTTCTTATGAGAACTCTGTAAAAGATGTGATGTCAGATATATTTGAAAACAATAAATTACAATCATGTTGTTTCCATCTTTGTATTTCTCAGGGAGGAAAAATTAAGCATATGATGGGTGTTGGGGCTTCAGGACAATCCAAGGAATCTGGGTGAGGATTTCCCAGAAAAACCTACCTCTTGACTTCTCTTGTCAAATGGGAGTAGACAAGGTAGGATGTTTTTTTTTTTTTTTTTTTTGAAATATAGACCATTCTCTTACTTGTCCTTATAGGTGAAATACATTAGATGCCAAGGGGTTACTCCGAGATAATTTGCCTGGGCAGGAGCAGACATGTTGAGACAGCATTTGTTAAGACAAAATATTTTTTATTATCAATTAATTTAATCATAAATAAAAACATTTTTATAATAACAGCAAGTTAGAGCTGCCAGGAGGATTCCTTCTCATTTGACAATTTATGAAGCAACAAATCTCCAGTTACAGCAAGTGAGGCTGTAAGAACACGAGTCTGAACCAAACAGACGCCATGACAGCTTTGTTTCCCCTCTAAGCTAGAAGGTCTAATGTCAGTCTCTCTGGAACCATCAGGCGGTTATACATTGCCCAAGGCAGAAGAGACCACTTTGCGGTATCCAATCAGGGAAGGCCAGCTACCTCTCCCCACATTCCTAAGGGTGAGGCCTGCAGATGGGAACTCTAGACAGGACCCTGTGACCTAGTGTTAAAGTTAACCCGAGAGTCACCGAACAAGACCCTGAACTCCTCTGTAATTGGTTAATTTCAAAGATACCCTACATGTTGTAATTGGGTCCCGCCAAAAGTAACGGACGCTCTGAACAGTGTGTACGGTTAGAGCTGCTGCCAATCCTGTTGTACCATTATGATTGGGTCACTGCACCTGTGTCACAGTTTCCTGTAACTCCCCCTTCCCGAACCCCATAAAAACCCTGCTCAGCCCTTGCTCGGGGCCCTCAGCCCGGACCCACTGCGCTGGTGAAGGCTGTGAGCCCGAACTTAGGCCCGGCGAGCCTGAGCCATAATAAAACTGCCCTTTGCTTTTGCATGCGTGCCTCGGTCTCCCTGGCGGGTTCTGGTTTTGGGGTGATATTAAAATCTTGGGCATTACAAGGCCATGGTGTGACATCTTGGATGGAGTTGGTAGTAGTGACAGTGAACCAGAGGTGACACCCTGTGGCTCAACACTCCCTCCCTGTTCCCTTGTGTCGCTCACCAGTAGTCTGTTGTAGTTCATTGTGGGAAGCAGCCGCGAGGAGCCAGTAGGGAGAGTGTGACGAGCAAAGCTCTTGTGCCCTTACAACCGTTGCAGCTGCCGCAGGTCCTCAGAGGTCAAATCACTGGAGTTAAAATGTTAATTGTACAAATGTCCTTCATGCTTGAGTTTGAATGTTAATTGTATTAATGTCCTTCAGGCTTCTCGAGTAAAATGTTAATTGGATAAATGTCCTTCAAGCTTTGGCAATCGTTAAGGTAGTAATGTCTCCAGGAAGTGTGGTACAACAATAACAGTGAGAACAGAGAAAATATTATCTAGGAGGAAAAAGTCTTTTCACAGCTGTGTCTGTGTTACGTGTAAAACTGCTTGCATGTGAGAAATAAAGCGGCAGTGTGGGCATCACTCATGTTGTCCCTCCCGTCCCCATCCTTTGATTCCCTCTTCTTTTCCTCATTCCCTTATCCTTCCGTCCCTGCTGTAGGGACGCAGGTCTGACTCCATGACGGGCTTCAAGTTTCCCTCTGACCTTGGAGGCATAGGTGTCAGTTCTCAGAATCATTAGACAATAGAAGGGCACACGTTGCCCAAGGCAGGAGGGACCACCCTTGTAACACCCAATCAGGAAAGGCCAGCTAACACCCTTAACTTTTCTAAGGGCGGGCCTAGAGATAGAAGCCAAGCCCTACGTGAGGGTCCTGGGCCCACTCTGTAACTAGTCAATACTCTAAATGTTTTGATTGGCTCCCACCAAAAGTAACAATGTATGGTTAAAGTTACTGCCAGTATTGACAGGTGATAATGATTGGACCCCTGTACCCGTGTCACAATCTCCTGTAACGCCCCCTTCCCAAGCCCATAAAGGCCCTGCCCTGCGTTTGCTCGGGGCTCTCAGCACGGATCCACCGCGCTGGTAAAGTCTGTGAGCCCGAGCTTATGCCCGGCCAGCCGAAGCTCTTAATAAAGCCCTTCGCTTTTGCGTGGGTGACTCTGTCTCCCTGGCGATCTCTGGTTTTGGGGGATGATAATAAAATCTGGGCATAACAGTCTGTGCTTGAACAACCGTACATGAAAGACATAACTATGGTCCTGTCTTAGCCGTCCTCGGACAGAGCACAGCCTTCCATGGCGGTTTGCTCCCTGTAATACAGCTATAATTAGGAGAAAACTCTTCAATTTACCCAGAATCTCCTCCTCTCCGTTCTCTACCCTTCTGCTCCTTGTTCTAGTTCCTAGAGAATAGACAGGACACCATTTCCTGTAAATTACATGCTGTAGGTGTGTGTGCCTGCTTACGACAAAATTAGCATGATGTGTGGCAACATTCACCTTGATCATCTCCCATCCATACCCTCATTTCCTGTTAGCATTTAGATAGAATTTGTCCGAAGAATCCACCTTATATTTGAGGGAGTGTAGAGATAAAGAGATCTGGGGCTTATGCCGGAAGCAGTAAGACAGACACTTTCAGTTCTCTTTAGTATATTCAGTGCTGGTGCTACGGGGAATTGAGCGGTATAGTCACAGGATTATTGCCATCACTTAACAAATGTATTTATAGTGAAAGGTGTGGTAGCTCGGGAAGCTCTGCCCGATGGGGAGAATGTCAGCCACATCCCAGAGTTCCCGGAGCATTTCTCAAAAAGCTGTGATACAGAACATCTCTTTCTTTTTTGGTATGTTCAACTAGTTAAAAAAAAAGCACACCTAATATTCCTGAAATATCAATGCCTGAGTTGCTAGTCTTTTGGGTCTTAACGGACCATCCGCTGGGCCTGACAGTAGAGTTATGTGGAACCTGGGTATTTGGGCCCCACTGAGAGCCCCACAGGGTCATTGTCACACGTCTGTTCACCAATATGTGCGAATGGGAGGAAATAAAAGTCCGGGCTTGTGGGTCAAGGCCGAAGGTCCTTTCCATGTACTGTGACGGGTAGTTACAGAGGGAGGAGAGATCTGAGCGCAGTCCTGCAGGCTTTGATCGAAATCTTAGGTGGGCTGTAGAGAAAAGACGACAAAAAGAACTCTGTGTTGCGAATGCCACTGGGAAAGGTTCTCAAGGGCTGTTAATCCAGTCGTAACCGTGGTCACAATGACAATATGGAGGTCAGTGTTAACAGACTTAGAACAGCATCTGGTTCTAAGCACTGTCCGTGTGTTAACTCCACGCCACAGCACGGTACAGGTTATGTGCTGCAGTCGACATTTTTACATTGTGAAATCACTTTACAAATACTCTTGACCCTTGGAGTGCACGGGGAAAACCCAGGGAAATCAGCATTCTATTTATTTTGATTTCCTTTAACAAAAATCCATTAATTTTCTGAAATTCAATATTTTTCCCAACTTAAAAATTCAACCTACAATTCAAAAATTAAGGACTAAAGACAGTAAATTTATTGGAAATTCCATTCTAGAGAGTACCTGAAAGAATGCAGCCCACGAGGATCTAGAAAGGCAACAAAGGAGGAGCCAAGCCCCCAGACTCTAGGATTCGGCGGCCCATCTGCGGTAAAGGGGCACTTACTGCTCATTACCGCCTTGTCCGTAGAACCCATGGAGCCTCCCCTCTGTCACGATCCACGGTCTGAGCCGTGGAGGGTCCACTCCCTCTTCGAGCCTCTAAGTTTCTATAAAATGAGGGAGTTGGGATAAGTTTGGCTCTCACAACCCAGTTCTTCGCATCCTGTGCATCTGTGAGTCTAGTACATGCTGAATGTCTTTTTCGTGACAGATTATTGTTTTTCTTAGCTGTTCCTCTCCTGATTTTTATGTAATTTTTAACACATAACAGAAAAGAAAAAAAAACAATTGAAAGTCACTGGTCTCTGACACACTAACTCGAAATTTCCATTCTCATTTCACTGCCAGCTCAGCAGAACCCTCTGGAGAATCCTGATGCGGATCATGAAAGTTCTAGAGTCTTCCCCACAGTTGGTTGTCCTGAGTTTTCCACCGGCGGCGCTATCGCAGACTGTCATCTGCAAATCCATCAACGTGAGAGTAAGTGATAGAACTCGTATCAGTGCTACTGGAGGGAGAAGCCCTTGAACTGATCCTCACTGTGTGGAGCTTCAGCCATGTTCAAAATAAAATAAAATAAATAAAAATAAATAAAATAAAATAAAATAAATAAAATTTTAAGGTTAAACCTTAAAAAGGCGACATGTCCCTGTGAAGAGAAGGGAGAACATGACACGAGCAATACACACGCTAAAAACATTACGCACGCGCACATGTACACGTGTGGTCTTGAAACTGTTCAGAGACATTAACTGGGTTAATTTTGAGAGAAATAAGAGCTTTATTGTTGTTCTCATAGAGAACATTGTTCTTTAAGAGACCTACTCACACACACATATGTGCTGGTCTCTCACATACTCAGTTGATTCCAATCATTTTTCCAATTCGTTTCGTCATGTATTTATTCTAGAATCAGTCCTTTTTGGACGGGAGTTTATCTCTATAGAAGTAACTTGTGTCATGACCCCAAAGTTCTCGAACTTGTTTCTGGCATCTGGTGGCGTCGGGTGGGGAGAGTGACCAGTTATATGGCAGGAGAAGTAAAAGGTGAACCTTAGAATAAGGCTTAGTTCCTGATTCCAAAGGAAAAAGAGAAGGATGGCAATGGACACCACCGGAATAAAGGACCTCTCAGAAGAATCAGTCTTAGGGTAATTGATTGGTTAATGGTTGCCCTCAGTGTACCAGTGACTTGCGTTTATAAAACCCCGCTGAGCGAGTGTATCGCTCTCTGATGGGCTCTCCATGACCATCGCTTTTTCTTCCTGGAGTTAGTTTATACGGTGATAATATGCATAGAGAATGGAAATCACGAATCCATGTCTCCCCCAAATTGAAGACACTCATGAAGGCACAGGTTTAACCCAAACCGCAAACAATTTATGCATACTATGCCGACTGAGACCGTATCGCATCATATTTGTAAAGGAGCTAACAAGGACGTTGAGTAGAATAATAGCAGCACGCCAACAGGACGTTCAGGTGAAGGTTTGTGAACAGATTTCATTGTTCAGCCACCGTTTAGTGTTGTGGGAAATACCTTCTCACTTTTTCATTGCCACTAAAGGAACCTTACACTTGTTGGCTCTGTCCCCGGTAGAAGGCCATTCTTACACTTATTCATAACAGGACCTGTTATTTTTAACGCACTCACATAACAAGCCTCAGAATAAAACCCAGTGCTTTGAGGAGTCACATGTTTATTTAGGCTTCTCAGATGTGGACACAGAGTTGCATCCCAAGCATTGCAGTGTGGGCTTGTCAGGTTATTTCTTGGCAAGCGAGAAATAAATTGTTTATCTGAATTTAAAGTCCAGTAAATCAATGCGATGGTCGTTGGCAAAGCCGACTGGCAGAGCAGCTAAGGCTGCATGTCCAGGGGCTGGGCCGTCAGGCTCTGAATTCCAGCTCCACCACTAGGTTATTTAACCTCCTGGCACCGAAATCTCTTCACCTGAAACTGAGCTTCTTCACCAATGGTGACAAATAACAGTAACAAACTCAGAGGGTTCTTGTAAGGAGGAAATGATAAATAAACTTCTTAAAAGCTGAAGGCAATGTATGAGTTAGAAAACAATTTTTAGGGGCGCCCGGGTGGCTCAGTCTGTTGGGCATCTGACTTGGTCTAAGGTCATGATCTCGCGGTCTGAGGTTCGAGCCCCCCGCCGGGCTCTGTGCTGACAGCTCAGAGCCTGGAGCCTGCATCAGATTCTGTATCTCCCTGTCTCTGCCCTCCCCTGCTCAAGCTCTGTCTCTCTGTCTCAAAAATAAATTAACGTTAAACAAAGGAAAATAATTTTTAAATGCTAGTAATTATTAGTAACACATTATCTCCACATTGTTTATTAAATTATCTCAAAATAACAATAATAAGAGCATGTTATATCAGTGGTTTTACTTTTTGCTCATATAGATTAGACTAACTTCATCTTGTGTAAACAGGAAACTAGGAGGAAAAACAGTTTTTAACCTGGTCAAGGAACCCAAGTCACATAATTCAGAAATGTTTCTAACTAGTGGCATCTGCTTCAAATCTGTCAAGTCGGAGAAAGTTTATTGTCCCAGAAAGTGACAGCCTTATTTTTATGTGGCATTACAAAATAAATAAATGGTAGATGAGATATATGTCCTTAGGCATAGTCATGCAACATATAGAGGGAAATTACCCTTGCTGGGTTGAACTGTTGTAATCAGAGTCTGTTCGTACCTGTTGTCAGAAGCAGGAAGGCGTAAGAACCATACGTGTTTGCCATTAAGCAATCGATGCTGTCAGCCAGCCTCTGAGAGCACCCTGCCCATAAATAACGTCCTGTGCTTTTTTGAGCATGCTCAGATGGAGTCTACCCATCAGTGTGGTAGAAGTTAACTCTATTTATAAGAGTATATGCAAACTGGGGAGTCTGGGTGGGTCATCGGTTAAGCGACCAACTCTTGGTTTTGGCTCAGAGCCTGATCTCACCATGCATTCATCCTCTCTCCCTCTCTCTCTGTCCCTCCCTGCTCATTCTCGCTCTCTCTCTCACAAAATAAATAAATCTTAAAAGAAATTATTTTTAAAAAGAGTACATATAGGGTGAAGAGTGAAATTAACAAATATTGACCAAGTCTGTGGCTGTACAAATTAGGATAATAAATAACAGAGATATGATGAATCAGGCAAGTGATTATTTGGCACGAACCCAATAAAGATGTTTCTTGGTAAGAAACAAAGAGAGTTTGCCAGGAATGAAAGCCCGTAGCAGTGCTCCTACAGCCTGACTGTGGTATCACAACAAATAAACACACGCACAGACGAAAGGAAGCCCTCTTGACACTAACGCCCCAGAGTACTTAATGGTCTTTGAAATGAGCAAAGTAGGTTCATAGGTGTCCTCTGTAAGTGCGGTCTACCACACAGGCCTGGTTACTAACAGAGTAAGTAAAGGACAGTTCTGTAACATGAGTAGTTGAATGCTCAAAGGAATTCTCAGATGACGAACAAACTAGTGGATAAAAAAATAAGCTAAATTGCTACATTTTTGTTCCTTGTTTACTATAGTAGAAAACATATGTGGAAATACAAAGCTGCAGAGTTCTCAAAATCTGGGAAGAACACCTTCCTATTCTCCTTTAATTTAGGAATTTATTCTCCAAGATCAATGGGTTATCTATCTTTACTGACACCTTCCACTTTCCCTCTCCTTCTTTTCAGCCCTCAGTTTGTTTTCAGTATTTGAGAGTCTCTCATGATTTGCCTCCCTCCATCTCTGTAACTCTTTCCCCCCTTCCCCTCCCCGTAGTCCTCTGTTAGGTTTCTCCTGTTAGACCTATGAGTGCAAACATATGGTATCTGTCCTTCTCCGCCCGACTTATTTTGCTTAGCATGACACCCTCGAGATCCATCTGCTTTCCTACAAATGGTCATATTTCATTCTTTCTCATTGCCATGGAGTACTCCATTGTGTATGTATACCACATCTTCTTGATCCATTCATCAGGTGATGGACATTTAGGCTCTTTCCATGATTTGGCTATTGTTGACAGTGCTGCTATGAACATAGGGGTACATGTGCTCCTATGCATCAGCACTTCTGTGTCCCTTGGGTAAATCCCTAACAGTGCTATTGCTGGGTCATAAGGGAGTTCTATGGATAGTTTTTTGAGGAGTCTCCACACTGTTTTCCAGAGCGGCTGCACCAGTTTACATTCCCACCAACAGTGTAGGAGGGTGCCCGTCTCTCCACACCCTCGCTGGCAACTATAGTCTCTTGTTTTGTTCATTTTAGCCACTCTGACTGGTGTGAGGTGGTATCTCAGTGTGGTTTTGATTTGTGTTTCCCTGATGATGAGTGACGCTGAGCATTGTTTCATGTGTCTGTTGGCCATCTGGATGTCCTCTTTGGAGATGTGTCTCTTCATGTCTTCTGCCCATTTCTTCACTGGATTATTCGTTTTTCAGGTGTGGAGGTTGGTAAGTTGCTTGTGGAGTTTGGATACTAGCCTGTTCTCCAATATGTCATTTGCAACTATCTTTTCCCATTCTGTTGGTTGCCTGTTAGTTTTCTTGATTGTTTCCTTTGCAGTGCAGAAGCTTTTTATCTTGATGAGGTCCCAAGAGTTCAGTTTTGCTCTTGATTCCCTTGCCTTTGGGGATGTGTTGAGAAGGAAATTGCTGCAATTGAGGTCAAGGAGGCTGTTTTCTGCTTTCTCTTCTAGGGTTTTGATGGTTTCCTGTCTCACATTCAGGTCCTTCATCCATTTTGAGGCTATTTTTGTGAATGGTTTAAGAAAGTGGTCTAGTTTCATTCTTCTGCATGTTGCTGTCCAGTTCTCCCAGGACCACCTGCTAAAGAGGCTGTCTTTTTTCCATTGGATACTCTTTCCTGCTTTATCAAAGATTAATTGGCCATATACTTGTGGGTCCAGTTCTGGGTTCTCTATTCTATTCCATTGGTCCGTGTGTCTGTTTTTGTGCCAGTACCATATTGTCTTGATGATGACAGCTTTGTAGTAGAGGCTAAAGTCTGGGATTGTGATGCCTCCCGTTTTGGTTTTCTTCTTCAATATTACTTTGGCTATTCGGGGTCTTTTCTGGCCTCTGTCACTCAGGGCAGTGTCCTGGAGCTCTGTCCGCATGGCAGCAGGAAAAAGGATTTCCTTTTAAAGGTTGAGCAGGGGTCCGCTGTGTGCACGGACCCCACGCCACCCGGCCGGCCCCTGCACAGTTAATGGCAATGTTCTCTGGCCAGGTTTACGGTCAGTTGGTGTCCCGACCCTCCTGTCTGGCGCATCAAGCCTTATAGCCACTTCAGTTCCTGTTGAGTCCCCCTCCCCACAACGAATTGTCTAGATTTTTGTCTTGCTTTAAAGATGCAAAATTCAGCTCTTTAAAAAATGTTTTTTAATGTTTATTTATTATTGAGAGACAGAGCTTGAGCATAGGAGGGTCAGAGAGAGAGGGAGACCCAGTATCCGAAGGAGGCTCCAGGCTCTGAGCTAGCTGTCAGCGCAGAGACTGACGTGGGGCTCGAACCCACAGACTGCGAGATTATGACCTGAGCTGAAGTTGGATGCTTCACTGACTGAGCCCCCCTGGTGCCCCCAAAATTCAGCTCTTTTACTGCGAATTGCCTGAAGAAATCTATTAACTAGCGTCGCGCATGTCTGTTCCCACTCTGTCCCGTCCCTGGAGCCCCACGCCCCCTCCCAGGCCCAGGGCCTCCTGCAGAAGGGTCTGTGTGCTTCTCGGCAAGGCCGCACCCTGACTTAGGCTCCACTGCCCACTGCTGCTGAATGAGGATGCGGTTCTGAAGCTCCTTCCCCAGGGCGGGTGGCAGCGGTGTGACAGCCCCCGGGCACGTGCAGAGAACCGGCCTCGAGCTGCCCCACCGCCCTGGGCCTCAGGGGCGCCCCACCCTGCTGTTCTGGCCTGTGACGAGCGATTCTGGGGCCCACAGCTGCGTCGTGTCTGGACGGACGCGGGAGGGTTCGTGGGCCGCGTGTGTCTGCGTCCCCGGTGGCACCTCGTGGCCATTATGGACTCGGTCTGCTCCCAGGCACTGTCCTCACAAGGCTGGAAACCAAACTTCCCCAAAGCTGGGCCCCGCTGACCACGTGGCCTTTCTAGCCAAAGGGGGTGGCTGCCTCGCACGCAGGCTCTTACCTTCCCGCCACCACCCTGCAGGCCCCAAGCTCTGGCCGGCCCCTCCTTTCCCGCCCCTCCCTTCGGTTCTGTGCGCTGGGTCCGCGCCGCGGGCTGGGCTCAGGTCTCGCTCCGGTGGCCCGGGCCCTGGCTCCTGTGGGCTCGCTGAGCGGAGGGCACCGTGTGCTGTCCCGCCGGTGTTCTTATCCTCGTGGGGTTGGGGACAGAACACCCATAACGCACGTCCAGCCCCTTCCGTTACACCGGGGGTCTCCACCTGCTATTAAACCGAGGAAGAACGTCGTGTGCAAGGACAGCTGGCTCTGAGTACTGCCGCCCGGAAGGCGGAGGGCGCCCTCTCCCGGCGGTCCGGGGTCCTCGCCGGGTGGCTGCAGCTGGTTGGGCAGAGCCATGGGGACCTGGGCGGGGGGCAGTCGGGGTGCAGTCGGCGTGCGCTCCTGCGCTGCTACTCAGGCCGCATCCGGAGACACAGGGACTGGGCTGCTCGGGCCGTGGGGCAGGGCCGCCGTGGGAAGGACGGTGCCCTCGGGGTACCGGGTCCAGGCAGGGGTGCTGGCACCATAGGACGCCAAGGACCGGGCTGCGTGTGGTGCTGTCGTGAGGTCACAGATGACCTGAGCAGCGCCGAACGGGACGAGGTGGGAGTACTGGGCGTGAAAACGTGATGACGGAGGAAACGAGACAGGGAGGCTGTGCGGGAGGGAGGGACACGGTGCAGGGGGGAGGCAGGCAGGACGGCCAGGAGGACCCGCCAGGAAGTGGGAGCCCACGGGAGGCCAGCGTGGCGGCCACGGCCACGACGGGACGCACATTCCTGAATCGGGAAGAAGCACGGAGCCCCCATGAGGTGCCCCTGCCACTAGCATCTTGTGTCGCCAGGATCCCTTGTCACATTCAGAGACTGGAATTAAGAGATTGTCATTTATTAAAAAATGAGCGTTACCCCCATTTCCTTACTTTCTAGCCAGTGTCATTTGCTCCCTGTTCCAGGACCTCGCCCAGGGCCCGCATGACATCTGTCGTCCCTTAGGCTCCTCTGGCGGTGACAATTTCTCAGATGCTCCTTTTTGATGGTGGCCGAGGTGACTGGAGGACATCTAAGCAGGTGTTTTGTGGGACATTGCCTCCCAGGATTCATGTGTTTTCCACATGGCAGGTCCCTGTGCAGGTTGATTCGGTCACCGGCCACGTGTTTGCCAGAACCCCACCCCCTCCCACAGGGGCGTCTCCGCCGGTCCCCGCTGTCCCCGGGAAGGCGCCCCCCCCCTGTCCGCGCTCGCACCCCTCCCCACCTCCACCCCCGAGGGGCCGCCCGTGGACAGTATTGGGGTTCCCTGCACAGGTGCTTGGGCTCCCCTGCAGTCACGTGTTACTCTGGACTCCCCTCCGCGGTGTGGACGCAGGGCTCTCAAGCACCCGGGTTACGACCCGGTGTGAGAGGAGGTGGTGCTCAGGCGTTGGGCTCTGGCCGCAGGAGCTCGTGGCTGCGGCCTGGAGCCCAGGGCGCGTGAACCTGGTGAGCCCACCGACGTGGCCTTCGGGGGCCCTCGCCAGGACGCCCGGCTGCTGTGTGACGTCCCCTGTCGGGCGCGCCAGGGTTTGCTCGGTGCTGTGCTGTCCGGCCCACGACCCCGTCCTCGCAGCTGCTGGCCTGGATCCTCTGGTGCTGCTTGGTCTGCACGGCTTCCTTCAGGACCGTTCTCCTGGCTCCGGACTCATCCCGTGTGGTGTGAAATGTCGCAGTTTGCCCTGGTTCCCGCAGGTGGCTCTGCTGGGCTAGGCGGTGCTGGCCCTGGGACCTCCTTCCTTCCCTGCTCTTGGGACCCTGCCTGGCGGGGGCCCTGCGGTGGCGCCACGTGGCCACCAGGGGGCGTGCGAGCTCCACGGTGAGGCCGCTGTGGGCGGGACAGGTCAGCAGCAGGGGCTGCGGCCACAGGGCTGGTGTTGCCACCTGTTCTCTGTGGGGACGCCTGGCGCAGACCGCCCGCTGGGAGCCTGCTGCACCTGCTCGTGGCACGGGCATGCGCGGTGGAGCCTGGGAGGCCCCTTGGTGGTGCAGAGGGCCCTACGGGGGGGCGTCCCCCCAACTGCGGTGATGAAGGCAGCACCCCCACCCCAACAGGGGACTGAGCACCAGCCCTCAGGCCTCACCCTTCAGGACAGCTTCACACCTGCACCTGCAGTGTGCACACCTGACCATGAGGTGCAGGCACAGACCTGCCCCCACAGGGTAGCACCTCCAGTAAAAGGGTGTAGGGGCAGGGACAGGATCCAGAAAGCACTGACCCTGCCTGGGCCAGTCCTGGACCCTTGGCCGAACACAACTCCCAGGTGGTGCTGGTCATGCCCCTGCCCTTTGCCTTCCGACCTATGTCCTCTGGCCCTACCCCATCTTTCTGCTCCTTGTTTCCTGCCCCCTGGCCCCACCTGCCCTGTGCCCCAGGCCTGGGAACACTCTTGTTGGCATGCAATACTGCTGACGGCCACACAGGGGCAGCAGAGACTGGTGTGCGCAGGAGCCTGAAGTCTAGCTCCAGGGTCTTGCTGGCAGCGCGCGTGCAATGCTGCTGACGGCCACACGGGGGCAGCAGAGACTGGCGTGTGCAGGAGCTTGAAGTCCAGCTCCTGGGGGCTGTGCTGGGCGCCCGGGCTGGGAGGGGCGTCACCCCACGCCAGCCCCAGCTGACCCGACCAAGTCCCCAGGCTCACCAGACCCAGACCCCAGGGTCACCTGACCCAGGCCCCTGCCAGGTCAAGCTCACCACAACAGGACTCCCCTGACCCTCAGCCACCTGGGGCTGAGCTGGCTGTGCTTATGAGGAACATCTACTCTGAGGACAGTGGTTGGTGATCTCCAGGGACGCTGGGCCCCTGGACACTGAAGTTGGTGCTTGGGAGACAGGATGTAGGGGCCCCCACTCCTGGTCACCTGTCCTGTGCTGGGCCCTTCTGGGTGGGGGTCCCAGGAGGCCAGAGGAGGAAGCCTGCGCCTGTGGGCCTCAGGCTTCCAGGGCAGGGCCTGGTTGGTCAGGTCCAGAAGGGGACCAGCTCCTAATGGGATGGAGATGCCGGGGCCCCAGGGAGCCACTTCTCAAGACTTTGACATTAGCACTCATCTGTGGGGTTTGCCACTCACGAGGGTCAGCAATTCAAAGGGAAAATGTTGCCATTGGTTTTAGGAAAGTAGTGAGAAGTGATAGCCTTTAGGATTGCTAAGTCTGCTGACAAGGACACTGTTGTCGGGTTTGCATGAAGAGGGCGACCCTCCACGTCTTCTGTGCAGATGAGAGCTGGTGACACACGCTGGTTCTTAGCACTGGGTGATGCACAGACCCCCTGGTGACTGGGCAACTGCTGGTCATGCCTCTGCCCTTTGCCTTCTGATGTATGTCCTCTGGCCCTACCCCATCTTTCTGCTTCCTGCTTCCTGCCCCCTGCCCTCTGTCCTCACGGGCCCTGTGCCCCAGGCCTGGGAACACTCTTGTTGGCATGCAATACTGCTGATGGCCACACGGGGCAGCAGAGACCGGCGTGTGCAGGAGCCCGAAGTCCAGCTCCAGGGTCTTGCAGGCAGCGCGCATGCAATGCTGCTGACGGCCACACGGGGGCAGCCGAGACCGGCGTGTGCAGGAGCCTGGAGTCCAGCTCCTGGGGGCTGTGCTGGGCGCCCAGGATGGGAGGGGACCAGAAGGGAAGTCTGCACTGGGGGCCAGCGTCACCTTCAGGCCCAGCTGACCCGACTAAGTCCCCAGGCAACCAGACCCAGGCCCCAGGCTCAACTGACAGAGACCTTAGTGTCATCGCCTGACCCAGGTCCCAGGCTCACCAAAATCAGGCCCCAGGCACATGCCACCCAGACTCCAGGTTCACCATATCCAGGCCCCCGGCTCACCCCACACAGGCCCCAGGATCATGCACCCAGGACTCAGGCTCATAAGACTCTGGAACTAGGCTTACTCCACACAGTCTCCGGGCTCATCAGATCCAGGCCCCAGGCTCATGAGATGAAGGCCCCAGGCTCACCCCACCCAGGCCCCACTCTCCAGACCCAGGCCTTAGGCTCACTTCACCCAGGCCCCAGGCTCCCCCCACCGAAGCCCCAGGCTCATGAGATCCAAGCCCCGGTCTCACCAGGCCCAGGCCCCAGCTCACTGTCTCCAGACCCCAGGCTCACCCTCCCAGGGACCCCTTCTCACCAGACGCAGGCACAGACTCATTCCACTCAAGTCTCAGGCTGACCTGACCCAGACCTCAGGCTCCTGAGACCCAGGCCCCAGGCATGTGAGACCCACGACCCAATCTCACACCCGTCAGGGCCCTGGGGGGACAGCCCTTAGCCCATGGGGTGTTGGAGCAGGTAGGGAACCGTTCCAGAGACCCTGCTGGGGACATGTTATTTCCGAGTGTAATTATAGTCGAGAAGGTAACACAGTTGATCTGTTGAACTGGCCAGAGTCGGCCCCTCTATGCCTGTGGGCCCTCCTCAGTGAGGACCTGCATTAATGGGGTCCGGGGGCTTGTCCCTCTTTTACTTAGGAGAATCTGATCACAAAGTGTGTGTGTGTGTTTGCCATGTAGGATATGGTTTCAGAAGTTTATGAGAGCAGTATTAGAAGTTAACATTTTAAAATATTTATTTTGAGAGAGAGACAGAGTGTGAGCGGGGGAGGGGCAGAGAGAGAGGCAGACACTGAATCCAAAGCAGGCTCTGGGCTCTGAGCTGTCAGCACAGAGTCCGACTTGGGGCTCGAGTTCATGGACCATGAGCT
Source organism: Suricata suricatta (assembly GCF_006229205.1). NCBI lineage: Eukaryota > Metazoa > Chordata > Mammalia > Carnivora > Herpestidae > Suricata > Suricata suricatta. Next base: position 154,367,643 of record NC_043704.1, read on the forward strand.
CATGACCTGAGCCGAAGACGGACACTTAACCAACTGAGACTCTCAGGCGCCCTGAAGTTAACATTTTTAGCACAGAAAAGTACAAAGAACATAATTGTTCTAACTGTGCAGGGAGAGTGGGGGGGTCCCCTTTTATTTGTGGGAAGGTGTTCCCTCCTCCTGCCTGTCCTGGGGGTGTCAGAGCGCTCCTGTCAGCTCGCAGCCCCTCACTCTCCCTGGCGGGACACAGCCCAGGGGCAGAGGCTGCAGGATGGAGTGCCCTCCACCCCTCAGGGTACCCAGAACCCCCTTCTCATCAGCCAAGGGACACCTGGGGAGGGCTGGAGTTGGGGGAGGGAGTGACGAGTGGCATCTTCTGGGACGTGCGGTAAACTGCCATCCCCGTGGGACCATCTGAGGCTCCCTGGGCCCCAGACCCCGCGCTGACGGCCTGCCCCTCCTCCTCTGCGGGTCCCGCCTGGACCCCTGGAGCGCTCACCACCTGCCCTTCCCTTTTCTTTGGACTAAAGTCGCTGAAGGGCACCCAGGCTGGCTGCTCCCTCCTGCTCTGCTCAGGATGGGCTTGTCTTCCTTTACTGTTAAACAAAAAATAATCCCTTTTTATTGTGAAATGCCCCGTCCTGACAGCAAAGTGCACCAAGCCCGAGAGCTCCCGAGTACCCCCGAGGCCCTGCCGCTGCAGCCCCTTCCAGAAGCCCTAAGCCTTCATGGCCTCCCTTTCCCAGGGGGGCTGTACCCCTCCAGTCCCCTGGAGCCTGGGGGGCACCGTCCCAGTGGGGCAAGCTCGGCCTCCATCTGTGCAGTGGCATCTGCACCGGGAGTCTGCCCGAGGGCTCTAGGAGGGGCCGGAGGAATGGTTATCCGGCCTACCTGTGCCCTCGGGCTGGGGCTCTCGAGGCTCCATGCACAGACCTCACCCCACAGACCCTTCCAGAGTTACTGTGCGGAACAAGGGCCTGGGGGTGGTTGCAGAAGCAGGCAGGGGTTGGCCAGGATTCACCCCAGGAGCTGGAGGCCACAGTCAGCTGTGGGTTCTAGAACAATCCCAGGGTGGCAGATGGGAGTCAAGGTGCGGGGCGCAGGCTGGGGGGCCTGCAGGAGAAGGGTCAGCATGGGTCCATCGAGAGGTGCAGGGCCTGGCAGCAGGCGGACACTCAAGGGCCGACTCAGGACGGTGGGACCATGAGCCCCGGGCACCCGGCCCCTCGCAGCCGGTGGGGCCTCGGGGGGTGGGGGGGGCTGCCGGCCAGCCGCCAGGGCTGTGTGTGTGCACAGCCTGAGCTGTCTGGGGCTCTTCTGGCCTGGACCCCATGTCGGTGGATGTGTGTCTCAGTGTCTGAGGGGTTCTGGGCGTGGGCCTTCCCAGAAGTGCAGAACTGGGGTCCCCGTGTTCCCAGAGGCAGCCCTGGCCCCAGGGGGGAAGCTTCAGCACAGCCGGGGGGGTGGTGTCTGGGCTCAGGGCTTCTCCCACCGACCCCTCAGGAAGCCCCCTGGGCACACCCAGCTCCACGCTGCCTGTGGCCTCTGGGACAGACTGTGTCGTGTGTGTGTCTTTGAGCCTGTGTGAGCCTGGGTGAGCCTGTGTGTCTGCGTGTGTCAGTGTGTCTGTGTGAGCCTGAGTGTCTGTGTGTGTCTGTGTGACTGTGAGCCTGCATGTATCTGTGTGAGCCTGAGTGTCTGTGTGTGTCTGTGTGACTGTGAGCCTGCATGTATCTGTGTGAGCCTGTGTGTCTGTGTGAGTCCGTGTGTGTCTGTCACACTGTGTGAGCCTGAGTGTCTGTGTGAGCTTGTGTGTCTGTCTGAGTCTGTGTGTGTCTGTGATACCCTGGGAGCCTGTGGGAGCCTGTGTGTCTGTGTGAGCCTGTGATACTGTGTGAGCCTGTGAGCCTGTGTGAACTTGTGTGACTGTGTGTCTGTGTGAGTCTGTGTGAGCCTGTGGGTCTGTGTGAGTCTGTGTGTGTCTGTGTGTCTGTGAGTCTGTGAACCTGTGTGAGCCTGTGTGCCTGTGTGAACTTGTGTGACTGTGTGTCTGTGTGAGTCTGTGTGAGCCTGTGGGTCTGTGTGAGTCTGTGTGTGTCTGTGTGTGTCTGTGTGTCTGTGAGTCTGTGTGAGCCTGTGTGCCTGTGTGAACTTGTGTGACTGTGTGTCTGTGTGAGCCTGTGTGTGTCTGTGATACTGTGTGAGCCTGGGTGAGCCTGTGTGCCTGTGTGACCTGTGTGTCTGTGTGAGCCTGTGTGAGCCTGTGTGAGTCTGTGTGAGCCTGTGAGCCTGTGTAACCTGTGTGTCTGTGTGAGTCTGTGAGAGTCTGTGTGAGCTCGTGTGAGCCTGTGTGACTGTGAGAACCTGTGTGTGTCTGTGTGAGCCTGTGTGTATCTCTGTGCCCATGTGAGCCTGTGTGACTGTGTGAGCCTGTGGGTCTGTGAGTCTGTGTGAGCCTGTAGGTCTGTGTGAATCTTTGTGTGTCTGTGAACCTGTGTGAGCCTGTGAGCCTGTGTGACTGTGTGAGCCTGTGTGACTGTGAACCTGTGTGACCTGTGTGTCTGTGTCTGTGTGAGCCTGTGTGAGCCTGTGTGTCTGTGTGAGTTCGTGTGTGTCTGTGATCCTGTGGGAGCCTCAGTGTCTGTGTGCCTGTGTGAGTCTGTGTGAACCTGTGTGTCTGTGTGAGTCTGTGTGAGCCTGTGTGAGCCTGTATGTCTGTGTGTGTGAGTCTGTGTGAGCCTGTGTGAGCCTGTATGTCTGTGTGTGTGTGAGTCTGTGTGAGCTTGTGTATCTGTCTGAGTTTGTGTGTGTCTGTGATACTGCGGGAGCCTGTGGGAACCTATGTGACTGTGTGATTCTGTGTGTGTCTGTGAACCTGTGTGACTGTGAGCCTGTGTGAGCCTGTGTGTCTGTGTGAACCCGTGTGTCTGTGTGAGTCTGTGTGAGCCTGTGTGACTGTATGAGCCTGTGTGAGCCTCTGTGTCTGTGTTTGTGTGAGCCTGTGAGCTTGTGTGTCTGTGTGAGTCTGTGTGTGTCTGTGTCCCTGTGTGAGCCTGTGAGCCTGTGTGAATGTGTGACTGAGTCTGTGTGTGTCTGTGAACCTGTGTGAGCCTGTGTGACCTGTGTGTCTGTGTGAGTCTGTGAGAGTCTGTGTGAGCCCGTGTGTCTGTGTGAGTCTGTGAGAGTCTGTGTGAGCCCGTGTGAGCCTGTGTGACTGTGAGAACCTGTGTGTGTCTGTGTGAGCCTGTGTGTCTGTGAATATGTGTGAGCCTGTGTGTCTGTGTATGTCTGTGTGAGCCTGTGATACTGTGTGAGCCTGTGAGCCTGTGTGAACTTGTGTGACTGTGTGTCTGTGTGAGTCTGTGTGAGCCTGTGTGAGCCTGTGGGTCTGTGTGAATCTGTGTGTGTCTGTGAGTCTGTGTGAGCCTGTGTGAATGTGTGACTGTGTGAGTCTGTGTGTGTCTGTGAACCTGTGTGAGCCCGTGGGTCTGTGTGAGTTAGTGTGTGTCTGTGAACCTGTGTGAGCCTGTGTGAATGTGTGACTGTGTGAGTCTGTGTGTGTCTGTGAACCTGTGTGGGCCCGTGGGTCTGTGTGAGTCTGTGTGTGTCTGTGAACCTGTGTGAGCCTGTGTGAGCCTGTGTGAACTTGTATCCCTGTGTGTCTGTGTGAGTCTGTGTGTGTCTGTGATACTGTGTGAGCCTGTGTCAGTCTGTGAGCCTGTGTGTCTGTGTGAGTCTGTGTGAGCCTGTGTGACCTGTGTGTCTGTGTGAGTCTGTGAGAGTCTGTGTGAGCTCGTGTGAGCCTGTGTGACTGTGAGAACCTGTGTGTGTCTGTGTGAGCCTGTGTGTCTGTGTCTGTGTGAGCCTGTGTGTATCTGTGTGGCCGTGTGAGCCTGTGTGACTGTGTGAGCTTGTGTGTGTCTGTGTGAGCCTGTATGAATGTGTGACTGTGTGAGTCTGTGTGTGTCTGTGAACCTGTGTGAGCCTGTGTGAGCCTGTGTGAACTTGTGTGACTGTGTGTCTGTGTGAGTCTGTGTGTGTCTGTGATACTGTGTGAGCCTGTGTCAGCCTGTGTGTCTGTGAGTCTGTGTGAGCCTGTGAGCCTGTGTGACCTGTGCGTCTGTGTGAGTCTGTGAGAGTCTGTGTGAGCTCGTGTGAGCCTGTGTGACTGTGAGAACCTGTGTGTGTCTGTGTGAGCCTGTGTGTTTGTGAGTCTGTGTGAGCCTGTGTGTCTGTGTCCCTGTGTGAGCCTGTGAGCCTGTGTGAATGTGTGACTGTGTGAGTCTGTGTGTCTGTGAACCTGTGTGACCTGTCTGTGTCTGTGTGAGCCTGTGTGCCTGTGTGAGCTTGTGTGACTGTATGTCTGTGTGAGTCTGTGTGTGTCTATGATACTGTGTGAGTCTGTGTCTGTCTGTGATACTGTGTGAGTCTGTGTGTGTCTGTGATACTGTGTGAGCCTGTGTGACCTGTGTGTCTGTGTGAGTTTGTGAGAGTCTGTGTGAGCTCGTGTGAGCCTGTGTGAGCCTGTGTAACTGTGAGAACCTGTGTGTGTCTGTGTGTCTGTGTGTCTGTGTGAGCCTGTGTGACTGTGACCCGGTGTGACCTGTGTGTCTGTGTGAGCCTGTGTGTTTGTGCCTGTGTGAGCCTGTGGGTCTGTGAGTCTGTATGATTGTGTGACTGTGTGAGTCTGTGTGTGTCTGTGAACCTGTGTGAGCCTGTAGGTCTGTGTGAATCTGTGTGTGACTGTGAACCTGTGTGAGCCTGTGTGTCTGTGCCTGTGTGAGCCTGTAGGTCTGTGTGAATCTGTGTGTGTCTATGATACTGTGTGAGTCTGTGTCTGTCTGTGATACTGTGTGAGTCTGTGTGTGTCTGTGATACTGTGTGAGCCTGTGTGAGCCTGTGTGCCTGTGTGACTGTGTGAGTCTGTGTCTGTCTGTGATACTGTGTGAGTCTGTGTGTGTCTGTGATACTGTGTGAGCCTGTGTGAACTGTGTGTCTGTGTGAGTCCGTGAGAGTCTGTGTGAGCCTGTGTGAGCCTGTGTGACTGTGAGTCTGTGTGAGCCTGTGAGCCTGTGTGTCTGTTTGTGTCTGTATGAGCCTGTGTGTGTGTGAACCTGTGTGTCTGTGTCTGTGTGAGCCTGTGTGTTTGTGAGTCTGTTTGAGCCTGTGTGTCTGTGTGTGTCTGTGTCCCTGTGTGAGCCTGTGAGCCTGTGTGAATGTGTGACTGTGTGAGCCTGTGTGACTGTGAACCTGTGGGAGCCTCAGTGTCTGTGTGCCTGTGTGAACCTGTGTGAGCCTGTGTGTCTGTGTGAGTCTGTGTGTCTGTGATCCTGTGGGAGCCTCAGTGTCTGTGTGCCTGTGTGAACCTGTGTGAACCTGTGTGTCTGTGTGAGTCTGTGTGAGCCTATATGTCTGTGTGTGTGTGAGTCTGTGTGAGCTTGTGTATCTGTCTGAGTTTGTGTGTGTCTGTGATACTGCGGGAGCCTGTGGGAGCCTATGTGACTCTGTGAGTCTGTGTGTGTCTGTGAACCTGTGTGAGCCTGTGTGACCTGTGTGTCTGTGTGACTGTGTGTTTGTGAGTCTGTGTGAGTCTGTGTGTCTGTGTGAGCTTGTGTGTCTGTGAGCCTGTGTGACTGTGCAAGTCTGTGTGTCTGTGTGAGTCTGTGTGTGTCTGTGTGAGCCTGTGTGACTGTGTGAGTCTGCGTGTGCCTGTGTGAGCCAGCGTGTCTGTGCGCCTGTGTGTGTGTCTGTCCACCCATGTGGCTGTCATTCTGCATGACCGTACGTGTGTGGGAGACTGCAAGCAGGGCCTGCCCCACTGGCCTCTGTCATCGAGGCCGCCCTCTGGAAGCCCTCACGGGGACCTCTCTCAAACTGAAGTCTTCTCCGGAGGGTTCTGGCCTGGCTGGAGGGGCGGGAGCGGGCAGAGGCCCCTGCTCCCGGGAGGCCGGCTGGCCAGGACATGCGGGCCATGGCCCTCCCCACGGTCATCGTGCCAGCGCTGCTTCTCCGGCGCCCTCGGTCTGGGGCGCTGGAGCCACAGGCAGCTTGCTGTGTGCAGGGTGGGGGCCCCGGGCCTCCGCAGCCCACTAGGAACAAGGCCAGGTCTGCATCTCGGGTGTCCATTTGGGGCAGGCCCTTGAGGGTCTCTGGGCTGGAGTGGGGGTGGCCCCACCAAGGAGCTGCCGCCTGAAAGTGCACATGTCGGCCATGGAGGGGGCAGCCCCTATTCTGGGCACAGCAGGGACAAAGGTTGGGGACAGGATGGGCCCTGAGGGGCAGAGCAGCCTGGAGCTGAGGGGTGGGTAGGAGCAGAGGGGTGGGTAGGACCTGGCTGTGGGCCAGGGGCTTTGTCCCCAGGTGGCCTGCAAGGCTCACAGGGGGCCCCTTCCTCCAGGCAGTCCTCTGGGAGGCACCCTGGGGGCTTGGCCACTCTGGAAGTGTCCACCTGGTGGGATGGTCAGGGCACGGGGGAGAATGGTCAGGCATCCTCACGACCAGCAGCTGACCCGGCACCAGCCTCCCCTCCCCCACAATGCAAATGCGAAAGGGTTCTGGCTGGACTGCTCTGGTCTCAGGGGCCAGCGGGGCTTTCCGCCCCGGCCCCCACCTGCACTGCGGTTCCTGTCCTTGGTGTTTTTAGAAATATTTGCAAGTGCATGTTTGTGCCTCTGTAGGGTGGGGGTGGGAGCCACACCGGTGCCCACAGGGTCATGTTTTCCATATGAGCTGGGGGGAGGGGAGCCCTGGATCCAGCCTCCCCAGTGAGGGCAGTGACGGTTCTGCTGGGGCTCCGGGGTGCACCTCCTCTCTGGGTGGCATGTGGAGCCCAGGCCTGGGTGGCGTCCGTGGTGGGGAGGCCCCAGTGGCCAAGACGCCTGTCCTGAGTGTGGCTCAGGGTCCTGCCATCCAGAACATGCCAGAAGCATAGTCTCCCTGGGGTGAGGAGACAGATGGGAAGGGAGGCCCCAGCTCCACACTCATGCCCCATGCGTGTGCCCACACTCTCTGCTGCCCCAGCGCTGGCCTCCCGGTGTCCTCGCGAGGGACGAGAGCTGGCCCTGGCTCTGTGTGCCACACCAGCCCCTCCGTGGCCTCCCAGCTCTGACCTCGGCTGTGACCGTGGAGGCCCAGGGAGGCCAAGTGCCCGTGCAGGCAGACTTCCTACCCCAGGGACAGAGCTCAGCTCCAGCGCTGCTTGCGTGAGTGTGAGCGTGCGCATGCAGTGAGCACACGAGTGTGTGTGAGAAGAGTGGGGTGATCAGGGCCCCTTGGCGTGCATGTGTTCAGCTGCCTGCCCGGGCGTGCACAGATGTGAACAGTGTATGTTACATACAAGCGTGCGCACAGATATGCATAGGTGTGTGCAGTGTGTGGGTGTGTCCAGGTCTGTGCACAGGCATGTATAGTATGTGCAAGGCACTCACAGGTGTGTGGTGTGTGAGTGTGCACAAATGTGTATAGTGTATATTATGTACAAGTGTGTGCACAGATATACATAGGTGTGCACAGTGTGTGGGTGTGCAAAGCACACATGGATGTATAGTATACAAGAGTGTACAGATGTATATAGTGTATATTACATACACATGTGCACAGACATACATAGATGTGTGCAGTGTGTAACTGTGTGCACAGACGTGTGTGGTGTGGGTGTGCACAGGTGTGCAGTGGGCGCTCTCAGGAGACCTGACCAGCTCCTCTCACTTTCCAGGCCTGGCTGATCATGACCTCCATCAGCCTTCTGGGTCGCTCCTGCTTCTCCGGGTGCCCCCCCGCCCCGTGGGCAGTGACAGGGTTGAGCTGGTAGTCAGGGTGTCACAGGCTGGCCCCAGCAGGGAGCAGTGGCACTTGGTAGGCTGAGGAGCCCCTTGGGGTCAGCGCTGGGCCTGCTCCCTGGCAGGGTGAGCAGAGAGCAAGGGGACCCCTGTGATTCAGCCCCACTGAGGAGCCCGGGCCTCGGGGGAGGTGGCCTGGACCTGCACGGAGACCCACACGTGGATCCCACCCCGCAGGGCCCCCTGGAAACACAGACACACAGAGAAACAACTCCAGCACACACACTGGACACCACGGTGCCCACATCTGCTACAGCCTCCCATGACGAAAACACTCCTTTTACATGCTCAGAACACACATGCACACTCACACACACACACACACACACACACACACACACACACACCTTCTCCTCCCTCCAGGCCCTGGGGGCTCAGGGGGCCCCACTGAGGCTCACTCAGGTCCACCACTCCCTATGGGACTGAGCAACATGCCCGGGTGTCTGGAGCCCAGCCTCACTGCTCACTAGACCTGTGCCCCCCGGCCTGCCGCGGGGGTCCCATGTGTGAGGTGGGCACATG
>NC_043704.1:154376081-154380622 GCF_006229205.1 Suricata suricatta
ACACACACACACACACACACACACCTTCTCCTCCCTCCAGGCCCTGGGGGCTCAGGGGGCCCCACTGAGGCTCACTCAGGTCCACCACTCCCTATGGGACTGAGCAACATGCCCGGGTGTCTGGAGCCCAGCCTCACTGCTCACTAGACCTGTGCCCCCCGGCCTGCCGCGGGGGTCCCATGTGTGAGGTGGGCACATGCGCTCTGCTCAGGGAAGGCCCCACACGGATGGTGCAGGAACATGTGGGCAGAGGTCAGCCAGCAGCTGGGAGCAGCCCAACAAGTCCTGGCCCAGAGCCAGGGGGCTGTGTGCGGGTGGGGGCAGAGCAGCCCAGGCACCCGTGTGCCCCTCTGGGGTCTGGCCCCTCAGGCAGTGAGAAGCCCACCCAGCCTGTGCACTGAGCGCTGCCGCTGTGCTGGCTGGAGCAGGCCTCTGGGCCTTGGGGTGAAGCCCGCAGGCCTGCCTGGGTCCCCAAAGGGGGCCGGGGAGGGGGGGTCTTGTGCCTGGGAAGGTGGGAGACTCAGGCCTGGGCTGGCACAGGGTCCCCCACAAAGGGGCTGACAGCCGGAGCCATGGGCCAGAGAGCAAGGCAACCACCCAGTGGAGCCTAAGGACAGGGATGGCCACCTGGAGGTCGTCAGGGCCGACTTCCAGAGCACTAGGGGCCCCGGCAGGGAGCACCAGGCCGTGCACACATGTCCCGTCACTGTGCTCCTCACCCGAAGCTGCCAGAGCATTGCGTGTCGCCCACACTCAGCAGCAAGAATGAAAAACGGTCTCAGCCCAGATCCCACCACACGTCTGTGTCCTGTGTGTCCGTGTCCCTCCAGCCCAGAGAACACGTGGCCTCTGCACTTTCGAAGGCCCATCTGAAGACCCTTGCTGAGGAGGGCACTGGGCGGGGGGGAGCTAAGGGTCAGGTCCGCCCCAGCCGACCCTGTGCCCGGTGGCCCCCAACGCCCCCCATGCCTCGAAGCTCTCCTGGCGATTCTCAGCACCTGCCCTTAAAGACCAGAGGCTGTGCCAACGGCCATGCTGTCCTTGCCACTCCAAGTGAGGGCTCCTGACTTCTCGGTGTCCACGCCCCCGCACACGTCCCCTCACCCCCGCCCCGTGTCCCCTGTTCTTGGGGCTCCCACCTGGACCCTCACCCTGCACCCCGGCCCTGCAGTTCTGGCAGTGGGTCTGGGCCTGGGGGCAGCGCCAGCTCCTGGGACTCTCGACCCCGGGGATGAGCCCCCGGCCCTCTCTGGAGCGCACCAAACTGCCGGCCTGGGCTTGGCGGCCACCCGTGGTCACTGCTTCACTGGGGCCCCCAGACTCGCCCACGGGGTGGGGCAGCATCGCGACTTCCTAGAGTCACAGGTCAGGACCACTGGCGTCGGCCATTCTTTCACTGAGGGTCACAAGATGGCTTGGGGCGTGCCCCTGCTGGGACCCCCGTCCCCTGGCTGCTATGTGCGGTAGGGACCCGGGGTCCAGGCAGAGGTGGGGGCGCCAGGGTGAGTGGCGTGCTTCCACGGAGGGTCACAAGATGGGGTCTCCCACTTCTGTGTGTTAGCCGGGGCCCTGGATCCCCCTCCCCGAAGAAGTTCCCTCATCTGCTATTAGTTGGGGATTGTGGGGCAGGATCATTCTGGAAGGAACACCGCTGCCTTCCCCTTGCTCCTGTTCTCAGAGTAAGGGTCTCACTCAGTTCCCAAGTGTCAAGGGATCTCTTGGGAACATGAGCCATATGGAGCCCCCGCTCCCACCACCATGCTTTCCCTCCCCCAGCAGAGGAGCCCCCTCCAGAGCCCCTGTGCCTCCCCTCCTTCCCATCCCACTCCCTGGGCATCTCCCTCCATTTGCACTGGGGACACACTGCCGCCACCAGGGGACCTGCCCTGGCTGGCGTCCTGCAGACACCAGTGGTGAGGGGCGCCTCCAGTCACATGCCGACAAGCACCCCACCTCGCTGCACCCTCACGGGGAGCCCCGGGGGGCACACAGGGGTCTGGTGGCGGCTCCTTCCCAAAGCCTTCCGGGGCCCAATGCTAGGGCCTGACGCTGCGCCCACTGCCACCACCCCACCCCCACCAAGACAGGTGTGACGGGCTCAGTCTCTGTTTCTGCCCCAGTTACTCATTTTGGGCAAACTTGGCCCTGGAGGGGACATGCAAATGGCTGTTTGTTCCACACTGAAAACATCTTCCTCCCTCTCTGCAGCTGTTCCCCAGAATAGCTTGCATTGATCCCCACCTGCAGCCCGAGTCACCACCCCCACACATAGCCAGGTTGACCCCGGCCTTGGGGCTCAGGAGACCCTCCACCCCTCCCAGCTGCCAGAGACACAATCACTGCCCTGCAAATGGGGATTTTAGTGAATTAAAGTGGCTCTCAGCTGGTCCCCCTTGTCCCATCTTTGTGATCAGGGTCCCCAGGGAGGCCGCCCTGCAGGCCAGCCTGTGAGGGCCCCAGGGCTGGTGGGGTGTAGGGGACCACGAGGGGACAGAGGAGGTGTGCCACCAGCAGGGCCAGGGGAGCGGCCCCAGGTCACCTGGGGAAGGGCACTGCTGTCCCAGGCTGTGGGCCCCCCTGGGCGGCCACAGCACCTGAGCCCTTGTCAGCCTGTTGCCCCCTGCCCTGCCCCGGCCTGTCCTTGTCCACACCCTGCCTGCATCTGGGCCTGGGCTCTGTCTCGCCCTCCCTCCCCTTCTCTTGCCATCCACGTTTCTCCCTCTCTCCCCTTCTGTCTCCTCTTCTCTCTCAGTCTCTGTCTCTCTGGTCTCTACCTCCCTTTGTCCCTCTCTGTCTCCTTCTCTATTTGTCTGTCTCTCCCTGTCTCTTTCTGTCTCTCTCTCCACTTGTGTCTCTTCATGTCTCAATCTGGTGAGCAAGGGGAAGGCAGCGGTGTTCCTTCCAGAATGATCCTGCCCCACAATCCCCAACTAATAGCAGATGAGGGAACTTCTTCGGGGAGGGGGATCCAGGGCCCCGGCTAACACACAGAAGTGGGAGACCCCATCTTGTGACCCTCCGTGGAAGCACGCCACTCACCCTGGCGCCCCCACCTCTGCCTGGACCCCGGGTCCCTACCGCACACAGCAGCCAGGGGACGGGGGTCCCAGCAGGGGCACGCCCCAAGCCATCTTGTGACCCTCAGTGAAAGAATGGCCGACGCCAGTGGTCCTGACCTGTGACTCTAGGAAGTCGCGATGCTGCCCCACCCCGTGGGCGAGTCTGGGGGCCCCAGTGAAGCAGTGACCACGGGTGGCCGCCAAGCCCAGGCCGGCAGTTTGGTGCGCTCCAGAGAGGGCCGGGGGCTCATCCCCGGGGTCGAGAGTCCCAGGAGCTGGCGCTGCCCCCAGGCCCAGACCCACTGCCAGAACTGCAGGGCCGGGGTGCAGGGTGAGGGTCCAGGTGGGAGCCCCAAGAACAGGGGACACGGGGCGGGGGTGAGGGGACGTGTGCGGGGGCGTGGACACCGAGAAGTCAGGAGCCCTCACTTGGAGTGGCAAGGACAGCATGGCCGTTGGCACAGCCTCTGGTCTTTAAGGGCAGGTGCTGAGAATCGCCAGGAGAGCTTCGAGGCATGGGGGGCGTTGGGGGCCACCGGGCACAGGGTCGGCTGGGGCGGACCTGACCCTTAGCTCCCCCCCGCCCAGTGCCCTCCTCAGCAAGGGTCTTCAGATGGGCCTTCGAAAGTGCAGAGGCCACGTGTTCTCTGGGCTGGAGGGACACGGACACACAGGACACAGACGTGTGGTGGGATCTGGGCTGAGACCGTTTTTCATTCTTGCTGCTGAGTGTGGGCGACACGCAATGCTCTGGCAGCTTCGGGTGAGGAGCACAGTGACGGGACATGTGTGCACAGCCTGGTGCTCCCTGCCGGGGCCCCTAGTGCTCTGGAAGTCGGCCCTGACGACCTCCAGGTGGCCATCCCTGTCCTTAGGCTCCACTGGGTGGTTGCCTTGCTCTCTGGCCCATGGCTCCGGCTGTCAGCCCCTTTGTGGGGGACCCTGTGCCAGCCCAGGCCTGAGTCTCCCACCTTCCCAGGCACAAGACCCCCCCTCCCCGGCCCCCTTTGGGGACCCAGGCAGGCCTGCGGGCTTCACCCCAAGGCCCAGAGGCCTGCTCCAGCCAGCACAGCGGCAGCGCTCAGTGCACAGGCTGGGTGGGCTTCTCACTGCCTGAGGGGCCAGACCCCAGAGGGGCACACGGGTGCCTGGGCTGCTCTGCCCCCACCCGCACACAGCCCCCTGGCTCTGGGCCAGGACTTGTTGGGCTGCTCCCAGCTGCTGGCTGACCTCTGCCCACATGTTCCTGCACCATCCGTGTGGGGCCTTCCCTGAGCAGAGCGCATGTGCCCACCTCACACATGGGACCCCCGCGGCAGGCCGGGGGGCACAGGTCTAGTGAGCAGTGAGGCTGGGCTCCAGACACCCGGGCATGTTGCTCAGTCCCATAGGGAGTGGTGGACCTGAGTGAGCCTCAGTGGGGCCCCCTGAGCCCCCAGGGCCTGGAGGGAGGAGAAGGTGTGTGTGTGTGTGTGTGTGTGT
>NC_043704.1:154380722-154382708 GCF_006229205.1 Suricata suricatta
CTGATCACTGAGGCCTGGTCCTGATCACTGAGGCCTGGTCCTGATCACTGAGGCCTGGTCTTGGTCACTGGGCCCCGGTCCTGATCACTGAGTCCTGGTCTTGGTCACTGACACCCTGGTCCTGATCATTGATTCCTGGTCTGATGACTGAGCCCTAGTCCTGGTCACTAATCCCTGGTCCTGATCACTGAGTCCTAGTCTAGATCACTGAGACCTGGCCCTGATCACTAAGCCCTGGTCCGGATCACTGGGCCCTGGTCCTGATCACTGGGCCCTGGTCCTGGTCACTGAGCCCTGGTCCTAACGACTGAGTGCTAGTGTTCATTCCGTGGTCAGGTCCTGAGTGGGTGCCCATTTATTCTGAGTTGGAGCCCTTGTTCATGGCCTGCATCACACTTAGATCCTGAGTTCTATACCCATGCTTTGAGTTCTTAGTCCTGACCCTCATCTGAAGTGACCCACACGGTGGAGAGGGAGCCTCCCAGGTGATCCAAGACCCTCTTGGTCTGGGCACTGGGTGGAGGATGAGGTGAGGGCCCCATGTCTGGCCTCGTCTTTTCCAGGGCCCAGGTGGCATGAGGCAGAACCCCCATGCATGAGGGTCCCCAGGACAGGGGTAGGGAGGAGGCGATGGTGTTTGTGTTCTCTTGTTTTTCTCTTGTCAAGCATCACCTGCTGAACACCCAAAATAGTCCTAGGGGGAGGCTGAGTCATTGTGAGTGCAGCCCAGCCCAGGTGTCCTGGCCAGAGACTGCCGTTCTGAGAATCAGGCTCGAAAACAGAGACTAGGCCAGATGGGCCTGGGGCCTGGGACCTGGGCAAGTGGCTGGCACCTGGGAGGGCCCTATGGTGACAGAGAGGTCCCCAAGACATGCAGAACACTCCAGCCCCCAGCACATGTGGGCCCCGTCAAGCTAGGATCAGTCAGGGTCTGTCCAGGGTCAGCTGGGTCACCTTGGAGAGCCAATGTCAGACTAGATCAGCCAGGGACAACCAGGGTCAGGACCTGAAGAGGCCAAGGTCAGCCAGAATGAGACAAAAATCATTCTGGTTCAGCCAGGGTCTTCCAAGGTCAGCCCAGGTGTTGCTAGGCTCTGCCCTGGTTATTGGCATCCACAGGTCAGCAGGGCTCTCACTGGCCACAGGACTTGGCCATGTGCAGCCTCTGAGGGTTCTGAGGGCTGTGCCCACAAAACAGCCAGGCCAGGTCAGACCCTGGCCTTACAGTCTGACACTGACCTCTGCTGGCCCTGCCCCCACATGCCCCTCCCTCTATCCTGCTTCCTCTGTGCTGGACCCCACAGCCAGGGACAGACTGGGCATAACCAGGGACAGACTGGGCACAGCCAGGGACAGACGCCAGCAGCCATCCCCCTGGGTTGTGGGTCAGGACAGCCACATTCCACAGGCCTCACGACAGGACCCATCTTCCACAACTGGGGACATCAAGGGTCCAGGAAGGGCAGACTGCACCAGGGTCAGCGAGAGAGACAGGGGGAGATACAGACACAGGACAGGAGAAAGGGGCAGAGAGAGCTGCAGAAAAGGTCAAGAGCACAGAGACGGGGCAGGCACTGGGGACAAGCCGCTCACACAAGCACATGCACACTCACACACTTGTGCCTTCCTCCACAACCACTCAGACATGCCCATCCCACACACCGACCTCCTCAACCTCAAGCTCACATACTCACTCATGTCCAGAGGGGGACATTCAGACACCCACATGCACACTCACACTCACACCTCCTTTTACATGCTCAGAACACACATGCACACTCACACATACACACACACACACACACACACACCTTCTCCTCCCTCCAGGCCCTGGGGGCTCAGGGGGCCCCACTGAGGCTCACTCAGGTCCACCACTCCCTATGGGACTGAGCAACATGCCCGGGTGTCTGGAGCCCAGCCTCACTGCTCACTAGACCTGTGCCCCCCGGCCTGCCGCGGGGGTCCCATGTGTGAGGTGGGCACATG
>NC_043704.1:154382808-154388770 GCF_006229205.1 Suricata suricatta
GGACCAGGCCTCAGTGATCAGGACCAGGCCTCAGTGATCAGGACCAGGCCTCAGTGACCTAGACTGGGACTCAGTGACCAGGACCAGGGCCTAGTGACCAGGACCAGGACTCAGTGATCAGGACCAGGCCTCAGTGATCAGAACCAGGGCCCAGAGATCAGGATCAGGCCTCAGTGATAAGGACCAGGCCTCAGTGATCAGGACCAGGACCAGTGATCAGGACCAGGCCTCAGTTATCAGGACCAGGCCTCAGTGACCAGGACCAGGGCCTAGTGACCAGGACCAGGACTCAGTGATCAGGTCCAGGGCCCAGTGACCAAGACCAGGGCACAGTGACCAAGACCAGGGCCCAGTGATCAGGACCAGGCCTCAGTGACCAAGATCAGGGCTCAGTGATCAGGACCAAGGCCTAGTGATCAGGACCAGGCCTCAGTGATCAGGACCAGGCCTCAGTGACCTAGACTAGGACTCAGTGATCAGGACCAGGACTCAGTGATCAGGACAAGGGCTCAGTGATCAGGACCCGGGCTCAGTGACCAGGACCAGGACCCAGTGATCATGAAAAGGACTCAGTGATCAGGACCAGGGCTCAGTGACCAGGACCAGGACCCAGTGATCAAGACCAGTGATCAAGACTAGGGCTCACTGACCAGGACCAGGACTCAGTGATCAGGACCAGGGCCCAGTGATTATAGTCAGGTCTCAGTGACTAGGACCAGGTGTCAGTGACCAGGACCAGGATGCTGGGTGCCATTCTTGGGAGGGGTCTTGCCTCATACTGTCCTTGGTGAAGAACAGCTCTTGTGGCTGTGTCTTATGCAGGACCAGATCATGTGGGCTCTAGGTGAAGGCCCTCACTCCAGGCCTCGAGGCAGGTGTCCCCTCTCCCAAGCCTCTGTCCCTCTCCTTTCCCTCCTCTCATTCAGAGTCTGAGAACCTTTGCCTTTGAGATCAGTTTATTGCACCAGCAAGGCCTGTGTGTAGGCGTGGGCGGGCAGCTTCTGAGCGGGGCTGAGCTCTGACATCCAGCTGAGCTTTCCAGAGGCACCTCCAGACTTCTGCCTGCAAATACAGTGGGGTCAGGGTCCAGGGGAGTTCCTTGCCAATGCCATGTCCCCAACCCTGGCCTGCCACAGGGGAGCAGGTTGAATCCTGCAATGGCTTCACCCAGGGGAAGCTAACTCCCAGATCGTGCTGGGGGACATTGAAGCCCTGACCCCAGTGCTAACCCATATCCTCATGTCTGTGAGGGGATCACCTCCCTGGGAGGCCAACTCCCCCTGAGGGTGGGGAATAGGCCGAGCCCCCTCTCCCTGTCAGCCCACTGCTCTGCCTCCTCACCCCAACCCGTGTGCCTGGCAGCTTCTGCTCAGTACTGGGGGCCCTCTCTGCTGTCGGTTGGGCCCCGCACACTTGTCACGGTCAGCGCTGTGCTGTAGAAGAGACTCAGTAGGAAAAGGGTGAGCAGGGTGACCGTGGTGGACCACAGGCTGGCTCCCGGGGCGTCTTCCTCCAGGCTCTCCTGTGGCAGGTCCAGCACCAGCCAGGGAAGTGGCTCCCGGCAATCTGCAAGACACTGACAGTCTGACAGGCCCACGGCTGCAGGGGTGGGGGGCGAGCCCATGCCTGCCCCTCCCACACAGCCTTGGGGTCGGGACAGTGGGGCACCCTCTCTCAGGGCTGGGGCTGCCTTAGGGAGGATGAGGTGACAGGTGCCCAGGGAAGGGGCTGGGACCCTTGAGCTCTTTAGATGCCCAGGGCCCCCCATCTCTGAGAGAGCCCTGGCAGGGTCAGAATTCTGCTGCTCTACATGGAGCCCAAGTCCAGGGCCTCCTGGCCCCCAGTCCCATCTGTGTGCTCACCAGCCCTCAGCAAGCCGTTTGCTCTTGGCTTGGCCTTGGCCTGGGCCCTGGGTGAGGTCAGAGAGGACCAGACATGCCACCCTTGGGTGCTCCAGAGTGAGACGGCTCTGGGTCTGCAGCGACTGGGTGGGAATGCTGCCTTCCCAGGGAATGTGGTGAATGAACTACAAGGAGATGAGGGAGGCCCAGGTGAAGACCACCAGCACGGGCTGTCGTCAGGGTCCTCCAGGGCACGTGGGATTTGGACCTGCCTGTCACATGCTGACACATCCAGTCATCCATCCTTCCATCCATTGGTCCGTCCCTCTCCTTCCTCCTACCCATCCACCTGTCTGTCCATCCTTCCCTCCATCACATGTCCTGTTTTGTGTCCACCTGTCTGCCTGCTATCTGCCTGCTGTCTGTCTGCTGTCCCCTCTCATCTATTGAATCTTCCCCTCCCCCATCTTTTTAGGAAGCTCTTTCTCTGGGCCAGGCACTGGCTCCCTTGGTGGCCAGACCTTTGAGAGGGGAGCAGTGGCCATGTGGGTAGGGCCCTGAGGCCCCTGTGTTCTGGGAACAGTGGAAGGAAGCCAGAGGTCAGGTCCCCTGGGGAAGCCCGGGAGGAGTCTGAGACAAGAGCAGGGGCCCCACTGCCCCCTTGTGGGAGCTGTGCCTCCAGGTGCCCACAGTGGCCCAGGGCTGCTCCCACAGTGGCTGCAGGGGAGCCCTGGGGGAGCTGTCTCTCCTCAGTCCTCCCCAGCCTGCCCCTGCCCTGTCCATACTTGGGCTCAGGAAGGGATCAGAGACCTGAGTCTGGGGGGCAGGCAGGGGGCAGGGGCTGCTGGGAGGGTCTGTGGGATTGGGCCCTGAGCTGTGCCCATGGGGCACACGGGGAAGGTGGGGAATCTTGAGCAAGGACCCCTCTTGCCTTCCGGGAGCCGGGTCTGGGCTGTGAGCTTCCTGCGCCGGACGTGTGTGCATGAGTGTGAGTGTGAGCATTGGGGAGACTGTGTGTGCTGGTGCAGGGCAGCTCCCTCGCTGCGGGCATCGGTGGGGCCGTCCCACAACCCTGCGCTGTCACCACCCGTGGTGTGAGCCCCTAGAACCCTGCCCTCCCCTCATTCCTGCCGTGGCCCCTGATGGTGACACCAGCCTCCTCACTGGCCACCTGCTCTCCTGCCTCCCTCTGGTCCCTCACAGCTGCCCCTAGAGGCATTTTCTGAGATCCAAGTGACCACATCATCTGCCCACTGAGGACTTCCATGGTCCCTACTGGGCTGTGCCCACCTTGCTGACTGTTGACCTCTGGTTCCCAGCTTGCCTTGCTGTGCTCCATGTGCACACATGCACGCACACACATGCACACGCACATGCACACACGGATATGAAAGCCGAGCAAGGAAAGTGAGGGCTGAAAGATCAGGGCAGCAGGAGCTGCCTCCGTGGGCCCTGCCTCCGTGGGCCCTGCCCCTGCCCTGGCCGCAGACCCGAACATGGACAGACAGGCAGCCTGAGGGAAGCGCGGGGCTGCTTTGGGCCAGTACAGAGTTTATTCAGAGAGGGGCGGGTGGGCAGTTCAGTAGCAGACGCCTTCCACATCCGACATGACCACAGACACGTTGACGTGGGTGGGTTTACCCGCCAGGCGGTCGATGGTCTTCTGGGTGAAGGCCAGGGGCAGGGCCTCGTGCCCCACCATGCAGGAGAACTTCTCCCCCTGCTTCCAGTCCTCGGCCGACACCCACAGCACGCTGGTGGTGGCGAAGGTGGTGACACTCTGGCCGGGCTCCGGCAGGGGGCCCCAGGTCAGGTACTGCTCACGGGGCAGCTCCTGGGACCCTTGCAGCCATCGCACCAGCACGTCCTTGGGGCGGAAGCCTCGCACGAGGCACGTCAGCGACACCAGCTCATTGAGGGCCAGCTCCTCCGACGGCGGCGGCAGCAGGTGGACCTGGGGCCGGAAAATGTTCCCTGGAGGGCAGAGAACCGGGTTAGGGGTCTGGGCAGCCCATGCCTCACTGTCCTCTAGTAAAATGTGGGCGGAGCCTCCAAGCCCAAGGGCTCGAGGAGGAGCAGGCCGAGGAGTGGCCTCGTGGCGCCCTATGTTCGGGGTCTGGGCCCACCTGACTCTTTGGAGATGGTGGCAGTTTTTGAGCTCTTGATCTCGGGGTGGGTGGCGGTGCAGGAGAAGGTCTCCCCGCTGTTCCACGGCTCGGCGCAGCCTGGAAGGACACTGGACACACTGTAGCAGCCGCACAAGTCACGCTCAGGGGGCTTCTGGATGGCCTCCTTCCCACCCGAGGGCGACCAGGAGAACTTGGCACCGTCGGGGTTTTTCAAACCGCTCAGTGTGCATGTGATGCTGGCGTTGGAGCCCAGAAGCAGGTCCTCGAGGGCGGGCTTGTGCAGTGACAGTTGGGGCTGTTTGCATGCGGGACAATCAGGACATTCTGGAGCTGGAGGAAAGGCCGAGCAGGTCAGCAAGCACCTCTGCCCGCCTCCCCTCCCTCTCCCTCCAGCTCCTCTCGGCCACTCACTGGGCGCCCAGCCCGGCAGCCCACTCTCGTCCCAGGGGAGTTCCAGGTGGTGGGTCAGAGTGAGGAGGTGGAGGCCCCCGCCCCGCCCCAGACTTGCCTGTCTGGCAGGGCACGGTCACGGGCGGGCTGGCGGTGGAGTAGTGCTCCACACGGCATTCCATGGACGCGCCATTGGGGCACTCGCTGGCCGGCAGGGTCAGCTGGCTGCTCATGGTGTACAGGTTCCCAGAAGCAGACTTCACTGCAGGGTAGTTCCTGATGGACGCGCCGTCCTTGCTGGGGTTCCAAGTCACTGACACGGGCTCTTCCGGGAAGAATCCCCGGACCAGGCAGGCCATGACCACTTGCCCGTCTATGTCGCTGTTCCTGAGGCTCAGCGGGAAGACACTGGGGCTGGTTTTGGGCTCTGCAACACAGGACGCTCTGTGAGGCGGTGGGCCCCCGTGCTGCCCGGACCTGAGACAGCCTCACAGGCCCAGGACGAGGCTTGTTTCTCATTTACACTGGAGGAAGCTGGCACGAACAGGGGTAGTGACAGCCCCAAGGTCCTTCAGCTCACACGCCATGGACTCGGCATCGGGGCCAATGCCTTGGGCCCACTCACTCTGTTTCTGAACATGCTCGTCAGGGGTCTAGTGGGAGGACCTGGATAGGTTCCCGGGAGAAGGCCTCTGGTGCAGGCCACTCCCAGATGGGGTTTGTGGTTATGGAACACGGCTCTCCCCCTCACAGGCTGAGTCCGTGGTGGGCACAGGCATGCTCTCTGCTGGGCTGTGGGAGTCACGAAATATGGGCCCAGAGCAGGGGCACAGGCCAGGTAAGAGCAGTCCAGGCTTGAAGCGAGTCTGCACCGGGGCCCGTTGGCTGTGCAAGAAGTGGCACAGGGCAGAAGACGTGGTCTGTTCCTCCAGGACCTCCTCCCGCTAACCTGCCAGGGTCCCCATCCAACCACCCAGCCCCAGATCAGTGACAGTTGGCCTCTGTGGTCTAAGAGGTTTTGGAGATCAGAGGCTTAATTGCAACTCAGTCCTGGGCTGTCCCTGGAAAAGCCAGGAACACTAGGCATGGTCTGCCTGCTTGTACATGACCAATTCCCTCAGGGACTGCTGAGGGGAGAGGGCATCATGGCTGCAACGGAAGTAGCCTGGCCCTTGCGCACCCGAAGAAAACAGGGGCCAGCCTGGCTGGAAACCAGACCTCTGGGGGCTGACACACACCCACGCTACCCCTTCCCATGCATCCCAGCCCAGCTCAGCTCAGTTCAGCTCAGTTCAGCTCAGCCCAGCTCAACCCACCCCACCCCAGTTCAGCCCAGCTCAGCCCAGTTCAGCTCAGCTCAGCCCAGCCCAGCCCAGCCCAGCCCACCTCAGCTCAGTTCAGCTCAACTCAGTTCTGTCCAGCCCACCTCAGCCAAACCTCCCCCAATTCAGCCCAGCTCAGCCCAGCCCAGCTCAGCCCAGTTCAGCCCATTTCAGCCCAGTTCAGCCCAGCCCAGCTCAGCCCAGTTCAGCTCAGCTCAGCTCAGCTCAGCCCAGTTCAGCCCATTTCAGCCCAGTTCAGCCCAGCCCAGCTCAGCCCAGT
>NC_043704.1:154388870-154402512 GCF_006229205.1 Suricata suricatta
AGTTCAGCCCAGTTCAGCCCAGTTCAGCCCAGCTCACCCCAGGCCAGCCCAGCTCAGCCCAGCTCAGCCCAGTTCAGCCCAGCTCAGCCCAGCCCAGCCCAGCCCAGCTCAGCCCAGTTCAGCCCAGTTCAGCTCAGCTCACCCCAGGCCAGCCGAGCTCAGCCCAGCTCAACCCATTTCAGACCAGCTCAGCCCAGCTCAGCCCAGTTCAGCTCAGCTCACCCCAGGCCAGCCGAGCTCAGCCCAGCTCAACCCATTTCAGCCCATTTCAGTCCATTTCAGCCCATTTCAGCCCAGTTCAGCCCAGTTCAGCTCAGCTCAGCCCAGCTCAGCCCAGTTCAGCTCAGCTCACCCCAGGCCAGCCCAGCTCAGCCCAGTTCAGCCAATTTCAGCCCAGCCCACCCCAGTTCAGCCCAGCTCAGCCCAGTTCACCCCTGCTCAGCCCAGCTCATCCTAGCCCAGCTCAGCCAAGTTCAACCCAGCTCAGCTCAGCCCAGCTCAGCTCCAGCTCAGCTCAGCCCAGCTCAACCCAGCCCAGCTCAACCCAATTCAGCCCCGATCAGCCTAGCTCAGCTCAACTCAGCTCAGCTCAGCCCATTTCAGCCCAGCCCAGCTCAGCCCAGTTCACCCAGCTCAGCCCAGTTCAACTCAGTTCAGCCTAGTTCAACCCAGCTCAGCTCAGCCCAGTTCAGCCCAGCTCAGCCCATTACAGTCCAGCCCAGCTCAGCACAGCCCAGTATAGCCTAGCCTAATCTGGCTTAGTCCAGCTCAGCCCAGGTCAGTTCAGCTCAGCCTAGCCTAGCCTAGACTAACCCAGTTCAGCCCAGCTCAGCCCAGCCCACCCCAGTTCAGCCAAGCTCAGCCCAGCTCAGCCTAGTTCAGCTCAGCTCACCCCAGGCCAGACCAGCTCAGCCTAACTCAGTCCAGCCCAGTACAGGCCAACCTAATTTGGCTCAGTCCAGCTCAGCCCAGGTCAGCTCAGCCCAGCCCAGCCCAGAACACCCCAGCCCACAATCACCTAGCTAACTGTGCCTGTGACAGCTCGGCTCTGTCACCTGGGTGCCATGCTGATCTTCCTTTCTCCATCTGCTCTCTGTCTTGGTGCCTGCTCCCCATCCTCTAGGAGGGTTCAGGATGGGCCGACTGAAGAGATGAGGCCTGGACCACATCTGGACCCCCCTGCTCAAGGCTGCTGGGGGTCCATTGCATCTGAGAGGCTCAGGCCTCCCTTGGCCAGGTGGCCCAGGGCTCTACGTCCATCTGTCTGCCTCCCAAGAGGCCTGGAGTTGAGGATGTACTCGGTATCCTATAGAGCCTACCTGATGGCCGCAGAGTCGCAGCAGCCCTTGCCCTGCTCTGGGTCATTTGTCACTGTCAGCGGGCTGAGCCTGTGAGGGGTGGGCTGGGAGGGCCTGCATGACTGTGTCTGGCCCACAGATGGGGTCACTTGCCCACTTCCTGTCCCACCAGTGTGGCTGCTCGCCTCCACGTCATGTCTGGTCTGTGGTCTGGCTGTGGTGGGGCCAGGTGTGTGTGGCCTGGCCTGAACGACCCCCGGGAGGT
Source organism: Suricata suricatta (assembly GCF_006229205.1). Lineage (NCBI taxonomy): Eukaryota > Metazoa > Chordata > Mammalia > Carnivora > Herpestidae > Suricata > Suricata suricatta. The sequence goes on from NC_043704.1 coordinate 154,390,434, forward strand.
TAACTCTGGCCTGAGGTCATGTGGGTGCAAAGGCGGGTGCCCTGGGGGGGTCATGGCTCCATGTGGCTGGTTGGGGGCTGAGAGGCAAGGGAGCAAAGGCTGAAATAGACACAGTGAGGGCTCAGGGACACTGGGGTAGAGATGGTCTCAGAGGTGGAGATGGAATGAAGGGCTGCAGGGGTGGGGCCTTGAGGGACAGGCCTTGCCCAGAGTGACCCCTGGCGAGCCAGCAGGCCTCAGTAGACCTTCTGGCTACAGGGGAGGGTTGAGGGTGAAGAGCCCCTCTAGCCTGGCTGTGATCAGTGGCTGCCCTTCCTCGGCTGGCCCCTCGAGCAGCTGGGGTCCCAGAGCAGGACTGGGGTGAGGGCGTGGGGGCTGTCCCTGTCTGGGGGCCTGGAGCCCAGGGGTAGGGCCAGCCTCTGCCCCGCCCTCCTGAGCCAGGGCTCTCCGGCCAGCTGCCCGAGCTCCTAGGTCGCCTGCTCCCATGCACCTGACGGCCTCCCTGGTGTAGGTCGGGCCCAGCTTGTGTCGGGCCCATTTGATCATTCACTTCTTCATGCACAGAAGGTTCTGGAGCCACACACAGAAACCGATGGTCCCCTTCCAGCAAGGACACCACCAGGGGGAGTGGCAGCAAGCTTCAGGCTCGACGGGGATGTCTGCCAATGCTTTTCTCCCAGTGGGCTCTGACGCCCAAGGAAGAGGGGTCAGGGCAGGCCAGGAGGCAGAGGAGAGATGGGTGCAGGGAGGGAGCCCAGGATGGCACACACACCACAACCTGGCCCAAGGGAACTCTGGGGGTTTTGTTATGAACCCCAGGAGCTCCCCAGCATCGGAGGGTCCAAAGCACTGGGGCTCCTCCCAAAGCAGCCCATGCCCCAGAGAGTAGGGGGAGTGAGACAGGCCGGGCAGACTCGGTGGGCCTCCTTCTCCCTCAGCCTCCCTGCTCCCCAGCTTAGCACACTTGGGCACCATGGGCACAGAGAGCCTGGGACACAGGGCAGAAGAGGACGTGTCACTGGACCCGAGATGCGACATCAGGGTCCCGTCCAACCTGGTTGCTGCTGTGGGTGAAAGGACCTGAACTCAGGAGAGAGGTCTGAAGTGCACTCCGTCAAGACTGACCGAGCACCTTCTGTGTGTCAGGGGCTGTGCCCAGCGTGAGGTTCTTGCTGGGGTGGGCAGAGCCAGGGAGTCCACCCTGGGCTTTCTGGGAGGAGGAGATGCTTCTGCCTGGCTGTGCCCTGCTGGCTGCGCGTCCAGGTGTCCTGCGGCCGCTGGGACCAAGGACCATGGACTGAGGCTCTTCAAACAGCGGAAATTCACTCTCCCAGCTCTGGAGATCCAGGCGACGTCCCTCCTGCCTCTTCCAGCTCCTGGGGCCCCAAGCACCCCTGGGGTTGTGGCCGTGTCCCTCCTGTCTCTGCCTCTGTCTTCACATGGCTTCTCTGCATCTGGTCCTTCCTCTCCTGCCTCTTGTGAAGTCACCTGCTGTCAGGTTTAGGGCCTGAATGATCTCATCTTAAGGCCCTAAACTTTAATCACATCTGCAAAGACCCTTTTCCCAAATAAAGTCCCATTCACAGGTTCCAGGGATTAGGCCGTGGGCATAGCTACGGGGGCCGCCATTCAGCCTGCTGTGGTAGGTTTGCAAGAGAAGGAAAGAAGAAGGGACAGAGGGGGCCTGAGAAGGCAGCCTCTCACTGCCGGCACTGTCCTCCCCCACCCTGCTCTCAGGCAGCTTGACAGGCCTCTGCTGGCCGCTCCTGACTGGGGACCAGCAGCCTGTCCTCCCAAGCTTGGGGGCACGCGTTCCGCTGTGAGCAGTGATGTGTGGCTCACAGGGGGCCCGTGTGAGCCGAGCCCTTGCTGTCCTTGTTCTCGGGCCCATGGGGCGGGTCTCCCGATCTGGGGCACCAGTCAGAGACAGAGGACACTCAGCTCTGCCCTCGGGGGCTCCAGCCCAGGAGATGGGAGGAAGGACTAGGCTGTGGGCTGCGAGGAAATTGCACGTGAGGGTGCTTGTCCGTGTAAAGTAACAGAACTTTCTTAAGAGTTTACTCTGTCTATAGATCTATCTATCACTAACCATCTTTCTTATCTACCTTATCAACCTCCCTTTTCTATCTATCTATCTATCTATCTATCTATCTATCTATCTATCTATGATCTATCTATCTATCTATCTATGATCTATCTATCTATCATCTATCTATCTCTCATCTATCCATCTATCTATACTTTTGCATGATATTCAGGCTCCGTGGCCTCAGTGTTCCCCCCGCACTTGGGGAGGCCTCTCCCCTTCCCTGGAACCATATAGAAAATACAGGGCATGTTCCACCCTGTACCCCTTTTCTACAGTTTTAGAGAAAACGGAGAAAGGATTTACTGGAGCCCAAGTGAGGCAGCTGCTGGGCCCCACATTTGCTCAGGAAGCAACCTTTCGTGTGGGGGTTTCTCACATGAAGAGTTATAGACCTTCATGACGAAGAACACTCCAGAAAGTCACAGACTCAGGTCCTGTTTTTGGTACATGCAAGGCCGCAGGCTCCAACCTTATGGGAGTGTGGGGAGGTCTTACTCTTATCTTCTGTCTGCAGTGTTTCCTGCAGGTTTCGCTGCTGAAGCAGATGGACAGCGTGTGCTCAGGGCAGAGACAGAGCCCCTGCTGGGAGGGCTGGTGAGGTGGTTCTGGCCTTGGTCACAGCAGAGCCCTCCTGGGCCCTCGGGAAGAGCCTTAAAGCCGAATAGCTCCTGTGTCTTATCAGTGTGGGGCCTGGTCTCCTGGGACTGTGTGTGTCTGCATGTGAGTGTCCAGTGGGCTGAGGGGTGGCCTTGTCCTGCTTCAGCCCCCTCCCCTGGCTTCCCTGATGTTTCCTTTAGGCCAAATCCTCCGTGTCTCTGAACGAACCTCCGAGTTGCCCAATCCTGGGGTTTCTGCCCACAGGTTGCACACTTGCTATTACTCATTTCCATTCCTCGTCTGTGTCAGAGCCCGTGTGACAGGGACAGGGATGGGAGGCTCCCTGTGAAAGACCACCTCCATGAGCAGAATCTCCTTTCCAGAGGGTCTGGGCATTTGTGGGGCGGGAATGCGGCCATGGGCCCTGAGCAATGGTTCTAACACATCACAGGCCCTCATACAGGCCTGAGAGGCTGCCCCTCCCTGGCTCCTCCTTAGTGTAACTTTTGTAGTTAGTGGAATACTTTCTTCTTCATATTGGCTATTTTGTTTTTCCTTTCTCTGAAGAACCCACTGCTCACTTTTTTCTTTTATTGGTTCCTGAACACTCTTTTTATATGAAGGAATCCTACTTTTCATCGTGTGAGTGTGTTCACATGCTCTCCCCCAATTTCCAGGGAACTTCATAGAGACCCTTGTGGGAAGGCCTCTCCAGCCAGGGCAGCCACCACTTTATTCTGAAGAGGGGACACAGATTCATGCCCACCACTGTCTTTGGCCAGCTGGCTCTCTCACCGGCATCTTGGCTCCTGCCTTCCAGGCTCGTCAGGTTTCGTCTCAAAGATGGCGGTGGCCAGCCCCAGACAGCTCTTGTTTGCTCTGGTGTCCCCTCAGCTCACTGGGACACCAGGCTGGCTGGGGGAATGGGGGCCAAGGATTGGCCTGTGTGTACTCCGTGGGTAGACAGGTTGGGGTGGGTGACAGGTGGTCCCTGACCTTGGTGACTGTGCTGCTGTGCTCCTGTGGCCTCCTGCAGGGGTCGCAGAGGTAGCTCCTCTGGGTTTGTCCCCGGGGAGACCATTGTGTTCACGTTAGCACAGGAAGAGGCAGTGAGTCTTGACATCAGCAGAGCGGGTGTGATGGGGACAGAGCTGGGGTGCCTGGGGGCGTCAGAGGGACCCTTGCAGGGAGCAGCCGGCTGGCCACCTGGGCCTTCAAGCCCAGAACTAACCTCTGCCCCTTTCTTCTGGCCCTTGTCCACATCTGTGGGGAGACCTGCCTCCCACCACCCCAGCAGGACATCACGCACCGCTCCCAAAATGTGCCCAGGTGACAGGGATTTGTAACCGACTGAGCCACCCAGGCACCCCAGTAAAGCTGTCTGGGGCTGGCCACCGCCATCTTTGAGAAGAAACCCGATGAGCCTGGAAGGCAGGAGCCTTTACTGGGGCGCCTGGGTGGCTCAGTCGGTTAAGCATCCAACTTTGGCTCAGGTCATGATCTCTTGGTCAGGGAGTTCGAGCCCCACATCAGGCTCTGTGCTGACAGCTCAGAGCCTGGAGCCTGCTTCAGATTCTGTGTCTCCCTCTCTCTCTGCCCCTCCCCTGCCCACATTCTGTCTCTCTCTCTCAAAGTAATGAATAAACTTAACAAAAAATTTTAAAAATAAGGCACTTTACTAAGAAACCCAAAATGAAGGGAACAGGGCAAGAGCGTTGCCAAGCCAGGAACGATCGGTCACATGAGGCCGGGTGGATGGTTTGGGAGCTGCTGGCCCAGGTGGGCCCGTCGGCAGCTCCTTCTGCTCTGAGACCCCTCCTCCCACTGGGAGCCCTGCCTGCAGCCCTGCATTCTGCAGGGGTGGGTGCTGTGAGTGGACTTCGGGAAGGCTGGGCAGAGGGGCAGGGCCCGGTGACCTGGTGGTGGGGAGGTCGGCTGAGTCTGGGCTTGGGCTCTTAGTGTTTTTTGACTCTGGACTTGGGTGGATGGGGCCACGGACTCCCCCGAAGCATGCTGAGGGGGATTGTCCAGTGAGAACAGGAGTGGCCCTGACTCCAGGTCACTTTTTGGGAGGGACCGATGCTCTTCTGGGGCTTGTCCCTAAGTGGGCTGGGTAGGGGCTGTGATTGGCAGGTCCCACTAATGCCTTGGACCTTGGAGCTGAGCTAGAATCTTCTGGCTGCCTGTGTGGTAGTGGTTGGGTCTTGGGCTCTGGCCCCTCTGGGGGTTTGTGTGCTGTGCTTCCCCCACATCTCCCAGGGCAGGCAGACTGCCTCAGACACAGGGCAGGGAGGGGGGAGGGGGAGGGGAGGGGGAAGCCCGTCCTCGCCTCCCTGCTCTGGCTCCCAGCTACTCTGCTGGCCGCATGATGTTTGCATAGTCCTGGAAGGTCTGTGGCTTCTGCAGGATGGTTGCAAGTACGGACTTCACCTGGGGGAGGGTGCGTGTGAGGACAGGTGGCCCCTGCCCTGCCCCCACCCCAGCACAGGGACCCCGGGGCTCCCACCTTGAGGAGGGCACGTGGGGACAGCTGGCCCCTGCCCTGCCCTGGCACAGGGACCCCGGGGCTCCCACCTTGAGGAGGGCATGTGGGGACAGCTGACCTGCCCCCCTCCTGCCCCGGCACAGGGACCCGGGGCTCCCACCTTGAGGAGGGTGGCGGCGGCCCCGTAGCTCACGCTGAGCAGGAACAGGGTGACGAAGACCAGCAGGCTGGTCCACAGCTCGTCCAGCTCGTCGCTCTCGGTGGCGTCTGCGCACAGGTCCTGGAGGTCCAGCTCTGCAGGCACCGGCCAGTCAGCCTTCCCTGGCCCACATCGGCACATGCCGGGGCCATGGGGGCCTGGCCCCCCGAGGAGGTTGGCCCAATGCCCACGCCCTGGCCTCCAAAGCCCTGCTGGTGGCTGGAGGGCAGATGGCTTTTCCAGCCTGCTCTGCAGCTGCCCCTTGGGGGCTGGGGGGCAGAAGCCCCTGGGGTTGGCCAGTGCCCGTGTGGGAGGACCGACCCTCTCTTGACCCCCACCCCCAGCAGCTCTGCTGCCCACTGCATGCTCTGCGCCCCACCACCCAGCCTCCCCAGCCCCGTGCCCACTCAGCTTCACACGTGCTGGCCCACCTCTCTGAACTGTGCACATGGATGGCCGCCCGCCCTGAGCCCTGAGGGGTCTGAGCTCTGTGGCCCAGCTCACAGGACCTGGGGTGGTCCAGGGAGCCAACGAAGCCGGTGCTCTGAGGGGCTGGGGGGCACTGGGGACCTTCCTCAGGCCTGAGGGTGCCAGGAGTTGCCACCTGGCCCTACGCTGGGCCCTCCTCAGTCCCAGTCTCGGAGCTCCTCCTGCCCTGGCCCCACCCTCCCCTGTATGGGTGGGCCTCCTGTGCATGGCCCCTGCACAGACCAGTGCTTCTGGGCCTGTGTCTGCAGTGTGCGGGTCAGATGGATATGGTGGGTACCTGTGTGTGTGTGTGTGTGTGTGTGTGAGCATGTCGGGAGCAGGGGGTCTAGGGCTGTACGGGCTTGGACTTGGGCCCTGACCCCCTCGGTCTCTAGCCCTGGGATAGGGCCAGCAGCCTGTTCCGGGGAGTGGTCCAGTGGGAGCCAGGGACACGGCCCACACTGTAGGTGTGTGTGTGGGCGTGTCTATGTGCGTGTGTGTCAGTGTATTCGTCCATGGGGTGCAGCTGACAGGGGAGACCCAGGCCATGAGAGGAGTTTGGATGGGAGGCCTCTCCACGTCCATGTTGGATCCGGTGGCCCAGGTGTGACAGGGAGGCAGGGCTTGGGGGCAGCCTGGGAGAGAGAGCAGACTGTGGGAGGCCACGTGTGAGCACGTGGGACGTCCACCACGTGGGGTGCCTGTGGTTGGTGGTGATGTTGGAGCTGCCGTGGCCTTGCTGTGAGGCTCACAGGAACGTGCATGTGAGGGCTGGGTGGGTGTGTCCCCAGCATCGATCCAGGGTGGAGTGAGGCTGAGCGGCAACACGGGGCACTGGGTGTTGACCCTGGCCTGGTGTGACCATGTGTGTAAGTAGAGGAGGGGCAGTTAGAGGCCAGTGTGGGAGCACACTGGGCACGGGTCCTCACGTGTGACGGAGGTGGCGGTGACGGGCCGCCTGGGGTTTCTGTGTGTAGGTACCTGAGTGGGGGTCTGACTTGGCCCATTTCTCCATCAAAGGGCCTGTGTGTGTGCAGCTGGTCTGGGGCTCCGGGGGCTTGTCTGTGTCCAGAGGGGCCGGCAGGATGCAGGGGGAGGAGGCAGAAGCCTCTGTGGCCTCCAGCAGAGGGAAGGGCCATGAGCTTCCTGAGGGTCTGTGGTCCTTCCTCTGGGACCACCCTGTGGCTTTTAGGACCCCTTTGATGGAGCAGGACCCATAGTGGCAGGGCCTGTGGCATGGATGACGATGGTGGACCGCCTCCTGCCCCCTCTCCTGGGGGTCCCTCCCTCTGTGCTTTGCAGCCCCACCCACCCCCAAGAATGGTGCGCTCAGGACTCTGAGCAGGCACTGCAGTGTTTATTGACAATGACAGACAGAAGGTCCAGCCGGCCCCTCCCCCACGCCAGCAGGGTGGAGCTCCGGGGGGAGGGGGCGTGGGGGAGGGCGGGGCATCATTTACCGGGGTTTTCAGACACGGATTTCTTGATCGTCCTAGAGCCGGGCAGCGCCTCGTGCACCACTTCGCAGGCAAACACATTCCTCTGCTCCCAGTCTGCCCGGCTAACCTCGAGGCGGCTGAAGACAAAGAAGGCAGGGCTGGGGCCAGTGGCCTTGAGAGGCCCGGTGGTGGCCTGCTGTTCCGTCCGCACGGGGCTGTCATTTCGAAGCCATTGCACCGAGATGTCCGGGGGGAAGAAGTTCTGGATCAGGCACGTGAGGGTGACTTTGTCCTTAGACTTTGGCTCCCCCTCGGGCGGCAGGAACACGTACACCTCCGGGGGGACACGCCGACCTGCGGACAGGTGCGGGGTCAGCCCAGGCTGCAGCGCTGGAGGCCCGCCCGCCTCCCCGGGGCCCGTGTGGCTCACCGGGGGCTTTGGAGATGGAGCGCACGATGTCCTTGGGCAGGTCAGGGTGGGTCACCTTGCACTGGTAGGTCTCCCCCTCGACCCAGTCAGTGGCGTCCACCGGCAGGGTGGACGTGACGGTGATCGTCCCGTTGTACTGAGTCTTATTGACCATTGGGTCTGGGTGCACCGGCAACCCGCTCTCCCGGGCCCAGCTCAGGGTCATGCCCTCGATGCTGGCCAGGTCCACCACCAGGCAGGTGATCTTGGGCGACTTGTGGACGTACAGGTCAAGAGGGCTGGGCGGGCTCAGGTAGGTGCTCACGCCTCGGGGGTCTGACTCTGCGGGGGTGTGGGAGGGGCTTCATGAGGGTGTGGCTCAGGCCTCCTGTCTGAGCCCTGCTGTCTGGGTGTCAGAGGGGATGGGGAGCCATACCTGTGCACTTGCGAGCGTTGTCCTCAAAGGTGAAGCCTTGGTAGGTGACCTGGCAGGTGTAGGTTTTCTGGGCCACCCACTCGCCCTGTGTGATGTTGAGCTCGCTGTGGGTGGAGATCACCTTGCCCTCCTGCTTGCTGGGGGCAGTGTATGGGAATAGGTTTGTGGCCTTCTGCCCGTCCACCAGCCAGGTGACCTCCATGTCAGCAGGGCCGTAGCCGGAGATGAGGCACAGGAGCTGGATGGTGGTGCCGGTGTTACCGAGGGGGTCGCACGAGGAGTGGAACAGCTTCACGGTGGGTGGGATGAAGTTCATGGCGCATGCTAGAGGCGAAGGTGGCAGTGTGGCGTCAGCACCCCCTGAGCCTGCAGCACCCCTGTGCCAGCCCAGGTCCCCCCCACCCCTCCACTCCCGCCCAGCCTGCCGCCTCCTCCAGCCCGCCCCTGGCTCACCGCTGAAGGTCTTGTTGATGGTGGGGGACTCAGCGTGAGTCACGCTGCAGGTGAACTTCTGTTTGGCCCACTCGCCTGAGACGGTCATGTGGCTGGTGGTGGTGTAGAGGCCAGAGGTCTCCTGGAGGGTGGCGGGGAGGGTCACGATGCTCTTATTCAGGGACCCTGCATCCCAGGTCACTGTCACAGGCGTCGGGAAGTAGCCAGTGACCAGGCAGCCCACTGTCGTAGACGCAGCACTGGCCACGGTGCCCTTGCAGCAGGTGGCCAAGGGGAAGACGGTGGGGGCCTGGACGGAGACTGCGGGGACAGAGGCAGTGTCAGTGCCAACCTGCAGAGTCTGAGAGGGAGACGCTTGGGGCAGAGGTGGGGTGGTCGGATGGAGGGGCTCACTGGGTCCCCTTCTCCAAACTTAGGGGAAGGATGCTCATTTTGGGCTCTTGTTCCCTGAGTCTGCCAGGAATGCCCTCCCATGAACCTCTGTGTCCCTGCCAGAAGCAGGGGCATCCTTACCCCTGTCCAGGACACCCTGTCCACATCCCTGAGTGGCAGGAATGTGGGGTTCTCGGGGAGCAGAGGTGTCTGAACTGCGGAGGCTCCTGACGACAGGCCCCATTCATAGCAGAGCCCAGATCAGTCCCCCGCCCTCCCTCAGGTGGTGACTCCTCCCTGGACCCAGATCCCAGCTGCTTCTCCACTCTGCCCACTCAGTCCAGTGAGACCAGTCCTCATGGCCTTGTGTCAGGACAGCTGAGAGCAGTGATACAAACCTGCCCCTCGCACAGACGCACTGGCTTTGCCCGATTCGGACCTGTTCAGGTCAAGGGGTTCCACCTCGGCCCATGGCCCACATCAGCCCAGGAGACCCAATTTCGTTTTTTTTTTAATTTTTAAAAATGTTTTATTTATTTTTGAGAGAGAGAGAGAGAAAGAGAGAGAGACAACTTGAGCAAGGGGAGGGTCAGAGAGAGGGGGAGACACAGAATCCGAAGCAGTCTCCAGGCTCTGAGCTAGCTGTCAGCACAGAGCCCAATGAGGGGCTCGAACCCACGAACTGCGAGATCATGACCTGAGCCGAGGTCGGATGCTCAACCGACTGAGCCTCCCAGGCACCCCAAAGGAGACCCAATTTCAGGCAGGCTAACTCACTTGAGTTCAGTCCACAAATTCATCCAAATCATTCAGCTCTGCTTGGCTCAGGCTGCCCCCCAGGCTTGTTGTCCCTGGTTAGTCCCACTCAGTTTAGCCTCACTGAACTTGTCTACTGGGTCTAGAAAGAGTACACCCTGCTTGACTTGGTAAAGCTTGATTCAGCCAGGCTAAACTGATGGACTGAACCCGTTTAGCCCAGCCCAACCCAGTATAGCCAGCTCAGTCCAAGCCCAGCTCAGTCCAAGCCCAGCTCAGCTCAGCCAAGATCAGCCCAGCACAGCCCAGCTCAACTCAGCCCAGTTCACCTAGTCCAGCTCAGTCCAGTCCAGCTTAGCCCAGTCCAGCCCAGTCCAGCCCAGCCTAGCCCAGCTTAGCTCAGCCCAATGCAGCTCAGCCTAGATTAGCCCAGTTCAGACTAGCTCAGCCCAGCCCTGCCCAGGCCAGCCAAGCTCAGCCTGGCTCAGTCCCGCCTAGTTTAGCCCAGCCTACTGGCCCAGCACAGCCCAGACCAGACCAGTTCAGCCCAGTTCAGCCTAGCCCAGCCCAGCTCAATCCAGCTCAGCCCAGTTCACTCAGGCCAGTTAAGCTCAGCCTACCCCAGCCCAGTCCAGTTCAGCCCAGTTCAGCTCAGCTCCTCCCAGGCCAGCTCAGCTCAGCCCAGTTCAGCCCAGCCCAGCTCAGCTCAGTTCAACCCAGTTTAGCCCAGCCCAGTCCAGCCCAGCCTAGTTCAGCTCAGTACAGCTCAGCTCAGCTCAACCCATTTCATCCTGGTTCAGTCCAGCCCAGCCCAGCTCAGCCCAGCTCAGCCCAGCTCATTTCAGCCCAGTTAAGCTCAGGCCAGTTCAGCTCTGCCTAGCCCAGCCCAGCCCAGCCCAGTTCAGCTTAGGCCAACCCAGTTCAGCCCAGTTTGGTCATGCCCAGCCTAGTAGTTCGGTTCAGCTCAGCCCAGCTCAGCCTAGTAGTTAGTTCAGCTCAGCCCAGCTCAGCCTAGTAGTTCAGTTCAGCTCAGTCTATCCCAGTTCAGCCCAGCTCAGCCCAGCCCAATTCAGCCCATCAAGGTCAGCCCAGCCCAGCCTACACCAGACCAGTTCAGTTCAGCTCAACCCAGGCCAAACCAGTTCACCTCAGGCCAGCTTAGCTCTGCTCATTTCAGCCCAGCTCAGCTCTGTCCAGCCCAGTTAGCCCAGCCTATCCCAGCTCAGCCCAGCCCAGCTCAGTCTAGTTCAGCCCAGCTCAGCTCAGATGTCTAGCCCAGCCCAGCTTAGCACAGTCTAGCCCAGCCCAGCCCAGCCCAGCCCAGCTCAGCCCAGTTCAGCCCAGCTTAGCCCAGCTCAGCCCAGTTCAGGTCAGCTCAGCCCAGCTTAGCCCAGCTCAGCCCAATTCAGCCCAGCCCAGCTCAGCCCAGTTCAGCCCAGTTCAACCCAACTCAGCCCAGTTCAGCCCAGCCCAGCTCAGTCAAGCTCAGCCCAGTTCAGCCCAGCCCAGCTCAATCCAGCTCAGTCCAGTTTAGCTCAGTTCAGCTCAGCTCAATCCAGTTCAGCCCAGTTCAACTCAGCCCATTTCATCCCAGTTCAGCCCAGCCCAGCCCAGCTCAGCTCAGCCCAGCTCAGCCCAGCTCAGCCCAGCTCACCCAGTGCAGCCCAGTCCAACCCAGCTCAGCCCACTCACCCCAGTTCATCCCAGCCCAGTTCAGCCCAGTTCAACCCAGCACAGCTCAGCCCAGTTCAACCCAGCTCAGCTAAGCCCAGTTCAACCCAGCACAGCTCAGCCCAGCTTAGCCCACTTCAGCCCAGCCCAGCCCAGCCCAGCCCAGCCCAGCCCAGCTTTGCACACATCAGGAAGCTCAGCTCGGTTGAGCCAAGGTAGCCCATTTCTTTCCCAGCTTAGTCTAGTTGGCCCCTGGTCAACTGGCCCAGGTTTCCCTGGCTCCGCTTAGCTCTGCTCTGGTGAATGCAGTGCAGTTTAGGTTATTCTTGCTCAGCTGGGTGAGCCAAGGTGAGCCAACCTGGGGCAGATCAGCCCTGGCTGCCTCAGATCTGCTCCTTAGACCTGCCTGCCCAAGTTCTGTCCCTGCAGGTCAGCCCACCCAGGACTGAGAACAGTGTTTCATCTGACTCAGGTCTTCCTGCCTCCATCCACCCAGCTTGGCTCAGATCACCTGGTTCAGGATAGCCCAGCTCAACCACAGGTGCCTAGCCTGGCCACGCCTGTCCTTTGCAAGGGCAGGGTCATCCCCCCAAACCCTGCCGTGTTTGTCCACCAAGCCCATCCCAGCTTCCCCCAGCCCGCCTCCTCCTGCAAAATCAGCCCAGCCTGGCCCATCTCAGTCCCCTCAGTGCCACACAGCCGAGT
>NC_043704.1:154402612-154405965 GCF_006229205.1 Suricata suricatta
TCCACCTCCCGAGTGTCCCATGGCCTGGCGGGGCCTCGCTCGCTGGGCGCCCGGTCCTCCGCTGCGTCTGTGGGTTTGTGCCTCACAGCGTCCTTTCTCAGTGACAGCTTTGTGTGTCGCTGGAGGACGGTGTCTCGGAAACCCCTCAGCCTCTGCTGGTAGTTTTCAGAAGGTCTCTCAGCTGCAAGTGGGTCTCAAATATAAATAAACCAGCACACAAAAGCAGCTCAGCGGGAGTCTGGATCGGGCGGGCACCTCGCTTCTCGGTAGGGAGGCGAGTGACACCCGCCGGTGCCGCCCTGCTCCGGAAAGCGGTTTTCTCCAGACACTCGGGGCCCTTGTAGCTCCGTCGCTGGAGCTGCGGTTCCTTGGACGTTCTTTCTTCAGTAAGCCCCTGGGTGCTGTGAATCGCGCCTCCTGTTCGAGGACAAGTTCTTCGCAGGTTTTGCTGACCCGGCAGAACACGGCTGCTTGCTATCTGGAGACGCTGTTCTCGCTGGTCCTCAGAGCTGTGTGGCCTCGTCGCTGCACGGGAGTGTGTCTTCTGCAAATAGTGGCGGTTTTACATCTTCCCTTTCCGCCTCAGCCGCTGTTTCCATCCTTGTCACACAGCTTTGGCCAGGACCTCCAATAATCCGTGAAACGGGATTCTCCAGACTGATTTGGCCACACGGCTCACAGGAAAAACATGTGCGTTGTGGTCTAACACCCACACACACGTCGTTAGCAGGTGACACACGACATCACCCTCCCACCCGGGCGCCGCGTACTTACTGACGCAGCTGAAACATCTTGGCAGACTACGCTCACCTTGGTACCTCCAGTGCGTTACCTTCTCTGTCCGGACCTGGCGGATTTTACGTCTGCAGGCGGGTCCTGTCACATGGTGTGTACCAGCTGTGATGCGGTGCCCTGGCGCGTCCCTGGGCTCCCCCTGGTCGGCGGAAACACAGCTAAAGTCCTCCTGCCAGGTGTCCTTGCCGCCGCTTCATCCCTCCTTTCCCGCCTCCTCGTGGGCTAGCACAGCACTGAGGAGTGCTCTGTCCTAATCTCTGCACCAACTTTGTAGATGCTCTTCTTGGCGTTGTTTTTAGCGAAACTTATATGCGCCCTGAACTTGGCCCGGTGAACTTAGATGTGCTTTGCTAGTTTATGTCAGTTATAAGCACAGGGGGTGGGGTGGGGGCGTAGACTCACAGCGGGGAGGGGTGTACAGATTCATCTGCGGGGGGCGGGGTGTAGACTCATCTAGGGAGGGCAGGGTTGGGGGTTGGGGTGTAGACTCTTAAGCAAGGGCGGGGTGTAGACGCATAAGGCGAGGGGGGGTGGGGGAGTGTAGACGCGTAGGCAGAGGGCAGGGTGTAGACTCTGTGGAAGTGGGGAGAGGGCGGGGTGTAGACTCCTCGGCTGGCCAGTCCTGTGCGCTGCCCTCTGGCACTTTGCAGCTATGTGTGTTCTCGGCCCCACAGTTACCTTTTTAAGAAAGTCAGAGTGGAAAAGGTACCTTTTCTGTGTCTGCCATCCCTGGCACTCCCCTCCTCCCCGCGGACCGAGTCGCTGCCTGCTCTGGGGCCTTGGGGACCGTTGGGCGCTCCCATGGTTTCTGTGTCTCTGCCGACGTCCACCACACAGTTCTGGAAGAGCTGTCCTGTGAGCCCGGAGCTCTGCGTGGACTCGCAGTGCTTACAGACCCTCCTGCTGCTTCCCGGCAGCGCTCCTCCTGGTGGGGAGCCCGTGGAGTCTGCTGCCCGTGGGTATTGTCGTTTTTTCTGTGCGTGTGCTTGTCACGCCTCTGGACACTGACTCACAGGACACACAGCCACTCTGTCCACTTACTGGTGTATATTGAAGTTTTCTGGTCTTTCTTACGCCTTTTCCAATCTGCTGCTAAGCTCGTCAAGGGTTTGAAGCCCTGCGGGAATGTGCCTTCCAGTTCCAGACCCCCTTGCACGCTGAACGTTGAACAGTAGCTGTTTCGGCGTCCATGGCCAGTCATCGGCTTGGCCTGTATGGGCTGCTCTCGGCTCGGGCCATCTCACTTTTTCTCATTTCTTCGTGTGTCTGGTAACTGTCGCAGCGTGCCGAGGGCCGAGGGCTGTGGCTGCGTGTGGCACAGCCTGTGGGTGTTGTGCTCTTCCTTATTTATGTAAGGAGGACGGTTTTTGTTGGGACTCAACTCCGAGATCTGTCTGCCGTGTAGCTGGCAGTAGCCGGAGCCTCCGCTCCTTTGACCTCTGGCTGGGGTGCTTCCAGGGCCCTGTGGGGCTCCTGCACACACCCAGGTAGGGGTCGTTCAAGGGTGTGAGGCAGGTTTGCACACAGACTCAGTCTCGCTCGGTATCTCCCTGCCTTGATTCCCAGCTGCCCGAGGTGCCGCCCGAGCCCCAGGACCGGCCCCCGTGTCTGGACCGCTGTGCACTCCCCCTGCATTCCAGCTGCACCTGTCGCACAGACTGGGCTTTGCCCTTGGACGGATCTTTCCGGGGCACACTCCTCCCAGTGTCTGCCCGCTTCTGCTCATTCCCCAGTACCTTCTACTCACTGTCTGCCGGGCCATTTTCCCACTTTATGCTTGCTGCCTGCGAAGGTTTAGTGTGATAGAAGCCACTGCTCCGCTGTTCGATTCAGAACCACTTTCCCTCCTGTGGCTTTTCAGAAATTTTCACTTCCCTTGTCACGGGCGGGGCGCCGCGTCCTTTCTGTTTGAGGGCATTTGGAGATCATCTGTGAAACATCCGTTCAACTTTCCTGTCGATTTCTCTACAGAGTTGTGTGATTTTCCCAACCAATGTGCAGGAGGGCTCGGCACATTCTGGATACTCTGAGAACGAAATGTTAATCGGAAATATTTTGCAAGACTTTGAAATGAACCAAAAGATTACTTCTTATAGAGGGCACCTGGATGGCTCAGTACGTGGAGTGTCTGACTCTTAATTTTGGCCTCAGGTCATGACCATTGCAGACGGGGTTGTGAGATCGAGTTCTGCATCAGGCTCTGAGCTGAGCTTGGAGCCTCTTGGGATTCTCACCCTCTCTCTCTCTCTCTCTCTCTCTCTCTCTCTCTCTCTTTCTCTCTCTCCCTCCCCTGCACACTCTCTCCCTCTAAATACAAAAAGATGACTTCTTACGTCTTCAGTGGAAATAAAGTCACTGTCCTACACACCTGTCCAGGCGACCTGATTCGATGTGGACACTGAGGTCGGTGTGGTCTTTGAGCTGTTTTACAGTCAACTTCTCCCCTTTGGAAGGACAGTGGAGTCTTCTGTCTCCCGTGGAGAAAGCCAGGTGCTTTAGGAAATGCGCCTACCTACAGACTCCTTTCAGCATTCTTCACTCAACTATATACAGTAGAC
>NC_043704.1:154406065-154407997 GCF_006229205.1 Suricata suricatta
GGCGGGCCCAGAGCGGGGCAGCCCAGGGGGTGAGGATAGCCACGGCAGGGCCACAGGGGGACTGAGGGGAGATGAAAGCCTTTCTCTCTGAGGCCAAGGGAGCCTGGGGACGGCCCCCCACCGGCAGCACAGCCTGTGACATCAGGGTAGAGCCAGGATGCTGGCTGGGCACTGAGGCCATGCCCCAAATGCCCACAGCCTGGGCAGGATGAGTAGGGGGGTGTGGGGGGAGTCTGGCGGGTGAGCCCCAAGTCCAACACACTCACACGTGTGCAAGCTGCAGGGGGCCTGGCACCACCCGGCCTGAGCCCCCAGGAGCAGCTGTCTCCCAGGCAGCGCTCTGCCAGCCCTGTGGTTTCTCTCAGAATCATGGGCCTTTCCAAGGAACTGGGCACTCCCCCTCTGCCTCCCACAAAGCATGTGGGGGCGGAGGGGCCTTGACTCTGCCCCACACAGCAGCCTCTCTAGGTCTCCCAAATGACCCTGAATGTCTCCCCGAGGGCACCAGGCCTGACAGAGGCCACCTCCTTGCAGTCTTCCTGCACTGGGACTGTGGGCCCTGGGCATCCTATCTACAGGTGCCCGTGGCCTCTGACTCCTGGCTTTTGGGCCAGCTGGCCCACTGCTGACACAGCACTGATGTGTGTAGGGCTGTGACGGGCTGGGCCGAAGGCCTCACCTTCACACTGTGGTTGTGTCCTGTAGGCATCCTGAGTGTACTGGGGAGGCCACGGGAGCTGGCCAACCCAGCTGATCAGGGTGGGCTCCTGGGAGACACTGCTCTGTTTCTGGAGAGAGAAACAGAGAGACATCCTCAATGGGCACCCACAAACAGACCCACAGCACAGTCTGCTCCAGGCTGAAGTGGACTTGCACAGCCACCAGCCACCTCACAGCCACGTCCAGCCCCCATCCCGGTCGCCGCTGGCCCTCAACGGCCACTCCCAGCAGGTCCAGCCCCAGGAAGGGCAGCTGCAGGGCAGAAGCACAGGAGCAAGTGCACAGGCAATGGGTGAGGTCACCTGCCAGCAGGGAGCCCAGGGCGGCCAGTGGGGTACCAGGGCCTGCTGTCACCAGAGGGGCCCACAGCCCTGCACACTCCCAGCCCCTCTGGAGGCACTCCCGCCAGACCAGCCCCCAGCCCGCTCCTCCAGGCCTTGGGACACAGGAACAATGGTGGCATGCCACCAGGAAGCCATGCATCGTCTCAGGCACGTGGCCATGCGGGCCTCAACTTCTCGAGCACAAAACGGGAAGGACCCTTTCCTCGAAGGACTGCCTCGGGAGCAGCAGTGCTGGGGCCCGGTGCTCCCCACTTCCTGGGGCATTACGGTGCCCACCAGAGTGCTACAGCACAGCGAGTCGGCCATGGCATCGAGGGAGAGAGGACACGAGCTGGGCGGCAGGGGCTGTGGAGAGGAGCGCACTTCGTCCACGGCCCAGGGACCTCACCTGAGACCCCACCTGTGAGAAGGACTTCCCGAGAACATAAAGGGAACTTCCAGGGCTGCTGAGGCCCCTGGGGGTTCCCACCCCATTTTTAGCCAGAGCACTGAGGCAGAGCTCCCCTCCCCCCAGGCCCGATTGTCTAATGGCAAAAATAACACCCCTGGTTACTAATGATTCACCTTGTGCGTCCGGGAGCCTCTCCGGGAAGCTGCAGAAGGCCAGGACGGGCCCTCCAGGAGGAGCGGCCGCCTTGGGTACCCCAGCCGCTGGCACTGCCCCAAGCACAGCGACGGCAGTCTGCCCCAGGCCACTGCCCACCCAGCAGGGACAGAGCCTCCTGGCCGCTGCTCATCTCCCAGCTGTCCCTTCCCTGCACAGGGACACACAGGAGCCAGAGACCGCCCAGAACCAACCCGAGGAAGAGAAGGGACTGAGACCCTCAGACACAACAGGCCTAGGGCAGGGCCCACGCCTGAGAGGGTC
>NC_043704.1:154408097-154411692 GCF_006229205.1 Suricata suricatta
TGAGCTGGCCGAGGCCAGGTGGACGGGTTAGGGTGGAGAGGGGAGCCGCAGGAGGAAGGTCTCTGGGCTGAAGGCACAGGGGTGGCCACCACACAGGGGATAAGAGGAGGCCACAGTTCTTGGGCTCAAGGGCCCTAGCCCTGCTCTGGAGGCTGTGGGGCTGTGGAAGGTGGGGTGGCACAGGGCAAAGGCCCCAGTGGATGAAAAACAGGGGCCCGTTCGGAGCTTGAGGCAGGGCTGCCAGCCTGGAGTGTGGGTGGGAGGGGAGGCCAGGCAGGGCCATCGGAGAAGCAGAGGGTCCCTGGTCAGAGGGGACAGGCCTAGCCGGGGGTGTCGGGTCTGTGGTGCTGGCACCAGGCACAAGAGGAGAGCCGGTGTGGGGCAAGCTCCCACCTGCACTGAGGGGCAGGCAGGCTCAGGAAAGACCGTGGCTGAAGGAGGGCTCTAGGAACAGTGAGGAGCTGGACAGGCCCCAGGGCAGGGCCACTGGGTGGGAGGGGCCCTGAGGGGGTACAGAAAGGCCTGAGGAGGGACCAGTGGGCACAGGGCAGGGACAGGGTCCAGGGCCTGCGTGTTTTAGCCGCAGAGCTGACCCAGAAGATGTGCAGCCTGGAGGGCAGACAGCAGGTCATGACGAAGGCTCTGGGCTGAGGGGCACGGGCAGCAAGTGGCAGAGGCCTGCTGTGCTCAGGAAAGGTCCTGCTGAATCAGGCTGGGACAGCAGGGCAGTGGGCTCAGGGCACCAGCAGAAGCCGGCTGGGAGCAGGGACCACTGGGCAGGGCTCAGAGAGATGGCTCGGTCAGGCCGAGCACCCATAGGAAGCCTGAGTGGGGACCCAGGGGCTGAGGCCCAGGGGACTCTAGTCCAGGAGGTCACCCAGCACTGACCAGGACGATGGGGCAGCACGTGTAGCTGAAGAAGGGCCAGGCCCTGGGGTGGCAGAGAGCTACGCTGGGCGGCGGGTCTGCACACTTCCTGGATGTCATGGGCACTGGGCCAGGCAGCATTCCAGGCCTGGGCACCTGACACCCTGCCCGGACACTCACAGGAGCGAGACCCTTGTGTTCACACAACCTCCTCTCTTGCAGCCTCCACCAAGGCCCCATCGGTTTTCCCACTGAGCCCCAGCTGCGGGACCACATCTGGCTCCACAGTGGCCGTGGGCTGCCTGGTGTCCAGCTACTTCCCTGAGCCGGTGACGGTGACCTGGAACTCCGGCGCCCTGACCAGCGGGGTGCACACCTTCCCATCCGTCCTGCAGGCCTCCGGGCTCTACTCTCTCAGCAGCATGGTGACAGTGCCCACCAGCGACTTCTACAGTGAAAGTAAGACCTTCACCTGCAATGTGGCCCACCCGCCCAGCAACACCAAGGTGGACAAGACAGGTAAGAAGGTGTCCACACAGGCCTGGTCAGCTGGTCCACCTGGGCCCCACGGCACAGCAGAGGCATCTCTGTCTCCCAAGCCTCTGGGCCTGGCTTCCTGCTCCTGCGTGAGCACAGGCTGCACACCCCAACTCCACTGGCAGGCACCGGTCTGGGGACTCCCCATTACCTCGCCCTGACCTAAGCCCACCTCCAGAGCTGCTCTTCTCCAGACCCCCACTAACCCCCAGCCTGGTCTCTCTGCAGTGCCCAAAACAAAAACAGACCCCTGTGAAGGATGTCCCAAGTGCCCAGGTGAGTCGGCAGGGCACCGCCCTGCACCCCAAGGTGATGGCTGGCATCCAGGCACAGCCTGGTGGGGGGAATGGGTGTTCAAGAGGAGTCTCCCCCAAATTTTGACCCCTGCACTGTGTCTCCCACACCAGCTCCTGAGATACTGGGAGGCCCCTCTGTCTTCATCTTCCCCCCAAAACCCAAGGACACCCTCTCAATCTCCCGGACGCCCGAGGTCACGTGCTTGGTGGTGGACCTGAGCCAAGAAGACCCCGAGGTCCAGATCACATGGTTCATGGATAACGTCGAGATGCACACGGCCAAGACAAAGCCACGTGAGGAGCAGTTCAACAGCACCTACCGGGTGGTCAGTGTCCTACCCATCCTGCACCAGGACTGGCTCAAGGGGAAGGAGTTCAAGTGCAAGGTCAACAACAAAGCCCTCCCGTCCCCCATCGAGAAGACTATCTCCAAGGCCAAAGGTGGGCAGCAGGGCAGATGGGGCACAGGGAGGGCTGTGTGGGGCCTTGCAGACCGAGGCCAGCCCTCCACCCTGAGAGTGACTGTCTGTGCTAACTTCTGACCCACAGGGCAACCCCGCGAGCCCCAGGTGTACATGATGCCTCCACCCTCAGAGGAGCTCAGCAAGTCCGTAGTCAGCCTAACCTGCCTGGTCCAAGGCTTCTACCCATCTGACATTGCCGTCGAGTGGGAGGTCAACGGACAGCCAGAGCCAGAGAACAGCTACCGGACGACCCCACCCATCCTGGACCGCGACGGCACCTACTTCCTGTACAGCAGGTTCCCAGTGGACAAGTCCCGCTGGCAGAATGGAAACACCTTCTCGTGCTCGGTGTCACATGAAGCCCTGCACAGCCACCACACACAGAAATCCCTCTCCTACTCTCCGGGTAAATGAGCAGCCCGCCCGGCCCCCCAGCAGGCCTCCTCGGGCTCTGGGCCCCCACCCCTGTGTACCTCCTTCCCGGGCAAGGCACCCCTGTGTGAAATAAACCACCCAGCGCTGCCCTGGGACCCTGCGACACTGTCATGCTTCTTTCCAAGGCAGAACTCAGGACACCCAGGCCCCTGCGAGGTGCGGGCAGGCCAAGCTCTGAGGCTTAGGCGTCACATTCAGGGGCAAGCGCGGGTCCCACCGGGGGCCTGGACCCTGAGTGGGCAGGTCTGCACAGGCAGCCAAAACTCATGGCCAGGAGCCACCTGGGGCAGGAGACAGGGCTTGGCCTGAGGCAACTCGGGGCCAGAGGGTGCGGACAGGGAATGGGGGCACCCCTCAGGGAACTGGGTGCACGGTCTTTCCCACCTCTGTACCAGCCCCGGCTGTGGGACGCTGGCCTGTCCTGGTCCGCTGGGCCCCTGTCCCCTGGGCCTCGAGAGCTCTGCGTGGTAGCTCCGTGCAGTGCAGTGGCCAGGCCTGACCCGTGCTGTGGGGGCGGGCCCTCACCCTCCCTCACGTGAGGTGGCCCCACCTGGCCTTATCCTGCCTGCAGCCAGGCCTGTCCACTCATGGGACACTCAGCCCCTCTTCCCAAAGGGGCAGAGGCAGGCAGTCCTGAGTGCCCAGGGGAGGGACCATCCCAGACACCCACATGGATGCTGCAAACAAGCCCCTCCCACTGACCAGCACCACATTCACACACGTGTGTGTGCACACACACACACAGG
The DNA here is from genome assembly GCF_006229205.1 of Suricata suricatta. Lineage (NCBI taxonomy): Eukaryota > Metazoa > Chordata > Mammalia > Carnivora > Herpestidae > Suricata > Suricata suricatta. The sequence continues at coordinate 154,411,443 of NC_043704.1, forward strand.
TGTGCACACACCCATGCACAGGCGCGCACACACACGCACACGTATGCAGGCCTGATGCACTGGGCCTCACACAGGGCAACATACCAGGACCCAGGCCATAGCCAGCCTTGGGGTCTTGGGAACCCTCACTGTGGACACCGACCTGGTCCCCACACACCGACCACACTGACCAACCCTCCTCCTCCCCAGGACTCCTGCGCCCACCCAACACACACGGGACCCCACACCCTGCTGGCCCTGGCACCCCCAC
>NC_043704.1:154411792-154436986 GCF_006229205.1 Suricata suricatta
ACCTTGGTCCTGCAGTGGCTCAGTCCAGCCCAGCCCTGGGCTCCCGGCACAGACAGCAAAGGGCAGGCTTCAGGCTCACCATGGCCATCATGTTCTTTGAAGGCCCAGTTGCAGCTTCCAGTGGTCCAGCAATGCTGGTGTGGGCACCCCTGCCCATGCCTCCCTCATCTCTGCCCTGGTCAGTGTCCTGGCCCACAGGCAACCTGTCTTCCCCCATGCTGGCTGCTCCAGCCCCTCCACGGGGCCCTGTCTCTTCTCGGCTCCTGCGGCTGCTTCTGCTGCCTCCACGCCGCCCTCTCAGCCCTTGCTCTGTGCGGAGCCCACTCAACAAGGGCTGGGGTGCTGGAAGAGGCCTGCCGCAGGTGCATGTGGCTGCTGTGATGGAGTGCTGTGCCCCCAGCCCCCTTCCTAGCCCCTGGGCTGCCGTGGGAAGACTAATAACAGGATTGAAACTGGGTGGCGTGGCAGCACGCTTCCTGAAGTTCTTTTGTCTTCTGGTGCTTTCTGACTCAGAGGCCTGGGTGTGTGGGGGTGGGCTGTAGGGGGTGTCTGGGGTCCTGAGAGAGGGCACAGAAATCTAGCTCTCACTTGGACGTGTGGTGTGGGTGCAGGTTGACTTACCCATAACCTGAGGCCCTGCCCTGGGCCTGTCCATGTAGCAGTGTGGCCTCCTCGGGAGCACTCTGTCTCTCTCTGGCTCCAGCCGTGGTCACAATCTTCTGCTGGTCAGAGGCAAGCTACTACCCCAGCCACACCTGTTCTAGAGGACAGACAGAAGCCTGATGTGCAGGGACAGATCCGTGGTGGTCACTGGGCCTGAAAATGTCCTTGCAGCTGAGAGACCCTGTGTCTCCCTGCGCTGCCTGTGCAGGGGATTGTGAGCCCTCAGTTCCTGTGTCCCCAACAGTCACAGTGTGCACCCCGGGCTGCCACCTCCTTTGATGTTAGGCCTTGGATGGAGATGCCTCTGCTCCACGTTGAGGTCCAAATCTGGGTCTGCTGGTTTGTGGGTGTGTCTGGGGCTCTCTTCCCTGCACACACTTATGTTAGTGAGGGCTCTAGGCCCCTCCTGATGTCTGGGGTCTGGGCTTGGGGGCCCTGTCCCCCTTGGTCCCCTGGGACACCCCAGATTGTCACATTTACCATAGCTGGACTGCTTTGGGGTGCCCGGGGGCTGACTCCCACAAGAAGCCATGTCTCCCTAGGTCTTGCTCTTAGAAATCAGGCAATGGCTCTTCTGTGCCCCGATCCCCACAGAGTTCACACAGACCCCTGGGCTTCTGGGGAGTGGAGCAAACCTCATGGGGCACGGAGAGGTGATGGAGGAGCCTGTGGTCTTGGGAATACTGCAGTGGTCCCTTTGCAGATGCCATCGGTCACAGCCTCGGGGAAGGGAGTGTGCACCCCACACTCCGGGGCTCCCGCAGCCTGGGTCACCCTCATGGTGCCCCGCAGCTCAGGTACTCTGCGAGCTGTGGGCCTGCGGTTTCAAGAGGCACATCCATCTACACAGCTCTTGTCAGACCGCTGGTATTGATGAGTTTGGGAAAGCCGAGGGGGTGTCCAGGCTGCTTGGCGTCAGGCGCGTGGGCCCCTGCACCTCTAAACTCAAGGTGTCAGCAAGACAACGTGGCGCATCGTACTTCATTTGGACAGCTCGTTCCCTCCCCTCGTCCCCAGAAGTGGCCCTGGTATGGTGCTGGGTCGCTGTCCCTCGTGGGGCCATCACGGGGTTCTCAGGCACCTGCCATCCCCAGTCAGTGTGGGGCAGGGCTGCCTTGGCTGCTGAGGGCGTGGCAGTGGGATGTGGGCTGGCAGGCACTGGGTTTTATCAGAGACCACACACCCGTCCCAGCCCAGGTTCGCAAGGCCTGTTCTTTCCAGAATCACCCTTTCACAGAAAAGTTGGTGAGGCTATGAAATTACCTAGTGTTGACATTTTCCAACCATCATGTTCAACTCTGGGTTTGGCTTTCAGAAACATTCACCCAGTGGTTACAAGAACAAAGAGATGCCTGGATCTGTTCACAGATGTCTCTTCTGGTGGCCTTTCCCTGACCTGAGACATCAGAGCCTGCGGCGGCTGTCGTCCTGGTCAGCCATGAGCACCAGCTCAGCCCACGGCCCGGCCCGTTCCAGCCTGACTTGGTGCCGCGGGGTCTCAGCAACGCTTCCCCTCTGCCTCCCTTCACGTGGCACCTGGTTCCGGGCACCTGCAGATGACCCCGCGTGGCCTTTGTGTGGTGCAGACAACGAGCTTCTCCTTTACCGCCACTTCCAGGGCGGAGCAGCCGCGCCGGGATCCACACCAGAGGCTCACTGGTCGGAGGACACTCTGACCCACTGCTGGGCTCGTGCGTGTTGGATCCAGAAAACTCCAACTCCTCCAGGCACCTCAGGTGTGAATCGATGCCACCCAGGAAATCAAATGGAATAGAATTCCTTTTTTTATTTTTGAGAGAGAGAGAAAGAGCTAGAGAGTGAGAGTGAGCATGGAGGAGGGGCAGAGAGAGAGAGAATCCCAAGTAGGTTCTGTGCTGTTAGCACAGAGCCTGATGTGGGGCTCGATTCCATGAACCCCTGAGATCATGACCTGAGCCAGAACCGAGAGTTGAACGCTCCTCTGACTGGGCAAGCCAGGCGCCCCACATCTGTACATCTGATGAATAATCGTTGCTGTGTATGTGTAATGTCATATGCATGCATGTGAAACATTCGTGTAGTGCACGCGTGCATGTGACATGATACATGCTCACTGTGTGTGTGTGATGTGCCCGTGCGCACATGTGCACTGTGTATGTACTACAGAATACGTGGGTTAATTATCACTATGTAGTAGGGGCAATATCTGTGTATGTGATGTATGCATATAGTACACACTATAGAATGTATAGGTTGATATATTAAAGCATTTTCTGTATATAGAAAGCTTTATTGAGGTGTAAAGTGGGGCTCAGGGGCATCCGGAGTGGGGCGGGGGGCCTGGGTAAGTGAGGCAGCCCACGTGATTGCATGGAGAGTCCTCAGCTTTCTGCTTGGTCCTCCGTTGAAAGTGTCAAGGAGAATTGTGCGAGCCACCATCCAAGCCCCATCCACTGGGGACACTGTCCCGGGGTGGCTGTTTGTAAGAGATAGAGGTCTGACTTCCGGCTGGTCTGCCGTGGGGGGAGCGGGCTTCCTCCTGGGCTGGGCTGCAGTTTGTGGGTCAGAGTCCTGTCTTTATATCTGGCCTGGCTGCCATCTACCCGTGATTCAGGAGCTCATCACAAGCCCTAACCTATCGTTTCCTAACTGAATTCAGTGAGAATCACCTGGATGACACAAATGAGTATCTTCAGTGTGGGCCTAATGTGCTGCCCCTCCCCCAAATGACTCCTGAAGACCCACTGTGTGCACACCACAGATAGGGGTCCAGGGTCCTTACTCTTACCCTCTCACTGCCCTTTGATCTCAGAACAGCCTCAGCTGGGGCCCGGCCTGAGGGGCTGGGTAGGTGGGGCCCAGCGAGGGGAATGACCCCCGGCCTCCAGCTCCACACAGCCTCTCTCAGGGACACGCCCCGTGGGGCTTCACCAGGAGAGCCTTGGCTGGGTTGTCTCACAGCACCTTCTATGTTTACCAAGTCGCCCCAGGGGGATGGTGATGAATGGTAATGTGGGGGTCTTGTCCCACTTCACCCCCAAGTCTGCTTGGAAGCAACATGGGGAGGCACCTGCATCTGACCCCATATCTCCCTCAGTGCACGGTATTCTAGAAGCACCAAAGGGGCTCAGGTGAGGGGTGTCCACCTAGTGGCTGGAGTGGGTTGTCTTCCAGAAGGGAAGTCTGCTCGGATGATCCAAACAGCCCCACAGCCTGTGGTTCAGCTCCTGCTGGAATCCACTCCACAGGCCTGGCCCCCAGTCTGTCTCCAGTGGGGTTCTTGGGCTCGGACCTGTCCCTTAGGCAGGCCTCACTGGCTGTGGGTGGGTCAGCCTGTCTGGGAACAGGGACATGACCCAGATGTCAGGAAGCCCCTGGCTCTCTCTCTGCAGGGCCCCTCAGGGCTGGCCACCCACTCAGCAGGCTCCTCATAGGGGACCTTGACCTGGACTCCCATCAAACGTCATAGACCTCACTACTTCTTCAGGGTTGAGGGAGGGGCTTGCTGGTGTAGGGACAGAACCCACCCCCACAACCCCACACTGACCTTAGATTCATTGAGACCAGGCTCTCCTGCTGCACAGCTTCCTCGGGAAAGGTGGGCATGTTGCCTCCAGTGCTGGGAGCGTCTGGTGGACAGCTGGAAGGCACACGGTTCATCTTGCATCTGCTTCTTTTTTAGCTGCCCGCAGCCTGAAATAATGTCACCTCAAAGTGGCATGTTTGGAGGGCCACAGAGCTGAAGTATGGGAAGTCCTGGACCCTCACACTCGGCCTGAGCCACGTCAACAACCGCTGGTGTCGCTGGATGTGTGACCCACAAGGCAGAGCTGGGAGGTCCCTGTGGGGGCCTGGCCTTGGCCCAGCCTCCCTGCTCTGTGAGCCTGGGTCGTTGGAATCAGATCACCCCCATCCACAGACAGTGAGCCCCGGCTCTCCCCCCAGTCCTGGGCTGTCGACACAAAGTGGACAAGCCTTTTTAGAGTCTCTACAAGGAAGAGGAGTTTTCTTTGAGTCCATGTTGGGACAGTTGCTCGGAGACGTGCCTTCCAGGGAAGAAGTGTTCACGAATTGTGGGCTCCTTCCACACCTTGTGAAGCCCTAGAGTCTATAGGGCAGCACTGAGGCAGGGATCGTGGGTTTCAGTGTCCGGGTGCAGGGAGTGGATTTTCCTTTGGGCCACTGGCTCCAGAACCGCTGCTCATCGTGTGCTCAGGGCCATAAATCCGGCTTCTGGTATAGACAAAGGTTTGTTGCAGGCACGCTGACTGACAGGGACATCTGAAGTGGCGCCTCTTGGGTTTCTGGACTTGAGGGCTGTTTTTCTCTCTGAGGGTGTGATGGGTCAGAATCCATATCGGCTCCTGGACCGCCATGGCGCCCCTCACGTGCCAGGGCACTGGGCCGACCTGGAGCTGGGACCCACAGAGACCCCTAAGCAGGTGCTTGGTGAGTGGGTGGCAGCAGCTGGGTCTGTGTGGGGGTCCGCGGCACCCTCGGTTCCAGTGACAGTTTCTGTACCATCCCCACTGCGTGATGTGGGGCAAGCACATCCACTGTGACGGTGGAGATCAGTGGCTGCTGGGGGCTTGGGGCGAGGGTGTGGAAGGAAGAGGTCGGGCAGAGGGGAACTTCAGGTAGGGGCAATTTTGTACGAAACTGTAGTGGGGGAAACCCAAGGACAGCAGCCCGAACACCACAGCTGGTCCTGGCAGCACCACGGACAGGGTGCAGGCTGGGAGACCTCTGCTTGGGGTGAACCTTACTGTTGACTCCGGATTTTCTTAACTGTAGTCAATTCATATTGGCTTTCATGAGCTGCATGCGGGCTGCTCCAGGAACCAGTGTGTAGTTGCCTGCCCTGGGGCTGGGCTGGAGCTTGGGCTGGAGCTGGGTAGCTGCTACTTTGAAGCGCTAAAATTGACCAAAGTTAAGCACCTTTACCACCCAAGACCTCTCGGAAGTTGCAAGCCTTTAGCAGACTCGAGTTCCAAATGGTGCGTCAGGACAGATTCTGTGAGTGCGACTCTTGTCCAGGTGGGAAGACAGCTTTCTGGTGCTTCCTCCTCTGCCGGCCTCCTCTCCCTGCTCCTTATCCAGCTCTTCTTCCTAACTGTGGAGCCGTCAACCGTCCACAGATGTAGAGGCTGGAGCCTTCCAGAACCTTCACCAGGGACTCCTGTCAGGGCCTCTGGTCAGGGAGTTTGTCTGCCTGCACAATGAACTCTTCACTCCTGCACTTTCACAGCATCTCCCACACTTGTGCAGAGTCCATACCGACACCCTTCATTCCCTATCACACGTCTTGCACGGCCGACGGCATCCTAGCGGACTCGCCTGGTTCATTGGAAGTATTTCCTGGCACGTCCGTACAGTGAGGGCTGCTCCCGCATGTGCTGGGAGCGAAGCTGCCTGGTGAAGAAGCACAGGACTCTGGGCAGTTGGAGGCAACAATCAACTCCTTCCCAACGTGACTGTCAGTTTGACTTTCCACTAGCATCGTGTGCGTGAAAAGTGCTGTGGACCCGCATCCCAGCACTTGGGGTGCTCAGACGGCTTCCTGTTTGCTAACGTCGTTTTGCTAAGATGATATCTCATTCTCTCTTGGGTGGGGTTTTCCTGATTGTTGGGGAAGTTGACACCTTTTAATGATTGTTGGCCATTTGCATTTCTCTTCTCTGAAATATCCACTTATGTCTCTTGCCTTGATTTGTATTGGATTGCTTGTCTTTTTTCTTGCTTTGCAGCAGCTGTTTGCATGTTCCTGGAAGAATTCCCTCATCCGCTGTAGGTGTTGCAAATCTATCTTCCCAGATGGTAACTCCTCTTTTATTTTTTTTAAAAGATATTATTTTTAGTACCCATCACCCTAAGGAGGACACTTGTTGGGATGGGCACTGGGGGTTGTAAGTGATGAATCACCGAATTCTACTCCTGAAGCGAATGTTGCACTCCATGTTAAAATTTAAATTAAAAATGAGAAAACACAGAAAAGGCATCTTGTGATGGACCTCACATTTTAATTTTGATATCGATAAATTTATCAGTAGTGCCTTTGATCGTTTATGTTGGGGTTTGGGCTGAGGGGTGGAAACAGCTCTGTTGTTACCCGACCTGGCTCCCTGCACCACCCCGGTCCTGTCACACCCACCTGTAAGTCCCTTTGTAAAGAAGCCCTTTGTGGGCACTCGTAAGGGGACCCAGGCAAGGAGGGAGGCACACCGTGTTTGGCACCTCTGGCCTTTGAGACACACGGGCTGTGTAGTCGTGGCCAGTGGACGTTATGGTAATTGGGAGCAGAGCAGCTTGGTTGGTGTTAAGTGAACTGAAGCACCGGAGACAGAAAATGGCTCAGTGTGTCAGTCCCTCTCCTGTCACCTCGGGGAACAGTGTGAGCATCAGTAATCCCCTATGAGAGCATTTCAAGAGGCCCCATCCCCTGTAGCCAGAGGACAAATAGTACTGAAAATGGGGCCAGGAGCCAGTCTTAGAGTGGGAGGGTTACCAGGCAGGTGGACTCCAGAAGCCCAGGGGGCCCTCGGATGAAGGGAAGGGCCTCGCAGTGAAGAGTGGGACCCCAAGATCTGGAGTGAGCACCACTGGATGGGGAGCGGGGGTCATGCAGAAAAGGAGGTGCAGGCTCCCCACCAGGTCCAGAGCCCCTCCCGTGATGAGCTGGCCAAGCCTGAGGGAAGCATAAAAAGGAGATGACGCCCCACGAAGGTGCAGTCACGTCACCGTCACACCCAATAAAGTGCACTTGGCCTCTGGGCACGCATTGGGTCTTTTATGGCCACAGGAAAGGGCAGCGTGTGGGTGCTCTGTGGGCTCGCAGTGCGGAACATGGCCCTCCTCAGGCCTGCTTGCGCCCAGCGGGCCGACCAGTTGGTTAGCACCTTCACCATCGGTACGTCTTTATTAACGTGCATCTGCTGGCCGTACGCGTTGCTGGGAGGTGAATGTTACCATCTCCCGTGATGACTGTGTCTGTGTCATCATCCCCCAGGGCTGCCCCTTGTTTGCTTTGTCTTTTTGTTTATTTTTTAAACACTTATTTATGGATTTATTTTTTAATTTACAACCCAGTTAGTTAGCATATAATGCAACAGAGATTTCAGGAGTAGAATCCAGTGACTCATCCCCTACGTATAACACACAGAGCTCACCCCAACAGCGTCCTCCCCAGGACCCCTCACCCATGTAGCCCCTCTGTCCCACAGCCCCTCCAGAACCTCAGTTTGTTCTCTGCATTTAAGAGTCTCTTATGTTTTGCCCCCTCCGTTTTTACATTATTCTTGCTTCCCTTCCCTTATGTTCATCTGTAATGTATCTTAAATTCCTCATATGAGTGAAGTCCTATATTTGTCTTTCTCTGACCGACTAATTTTGCTCAGCAGAATACCCTCTAGTTCCATCCACATAGTTGCAAATGGCAAGGTTTCATTCTTTTTGATCACTGAGTAATACTCCATTGTATATATACCACATCTTCTTAGTCCATTCATCCGTTGATGGACTTGGGCTCTTTCCATACTTGGGGTATTGTCGATAGCGCTGCTAAAACATTGGGGTGCATGTGCCCCTTCGAAACAGCACCCTGTATCCCTTGGGTAAGTACCTAGTAGTGCAATTGCTGGGTCGTAGGGTGATTCTGTTTTTAGTTTTGTGAGGAACCTCCATATCGTTCCACAGAGCAGTGGCCCGGTTTGCACTCCCCTCTTGATCTATCCTGTTAAAGCTGTCGTCCAGGCAGCCCTGTTTATCTCCAGCAATGCCTTTTGCCTGAAGGTCTATTTTATTTGGGATAAATAGCAGCAGCTTTCTTTGGGTTAATATTTGGACAGAATGTCTTTTGTAAACTTCACCGAGTTGCCTTACCAATTTAATATTTTATGTTAAAACATAAAGCATAAAAAGGCATTATGGGCATATTTACCCCAATTCTTTGACAATTGCTTAGAGCGTTTAGCCCATTAACATTCAAGTTGACCTTATCGCAGGCCCAGGGGCACAGACCTCATCACATCTGGAAGCCTCGGCCATTATTTAGCCCATTATTGTTGTTGGAAACCATGAATTCAGACCCGTCTAGTTCTTCGGCTCCTGGTCACTGTGGGTCAGGCAGAGAGAGCCTGATATCGCTCCTGATGGAATGGGAGCCCATCGATGGGTTTGATCCAGGGTTACAGGCTCACAGGTCTTCAGGGGACCACACTGGCTGTGGGTTGGGGAGGGGTCAGGCCTGGAGGCGGGCTGGACAACAGGGAGCTCTGGGCAGGGGGTGGCATGGTTTGGAGGGCATGGGGAGACAGTGCCATGACCTTGGTGTGTCTCTCGGGGCCACTCGGCAGGAGGTCATTTACAGTGATGGCAGCATTGGGGAGGGTAGACTTCCGAAGGAGGTGACTTTGGGAATACAGGAACCTTAATGTATTCGTAAATCTGTGCCGTGTGGAGGAGGAAGTGTTGGGGTACAAAAGAGCTCTTGTGACTTAGGGACCTTCGTTCATTGAGCAAGTGTTTGCTGAGCGCATGTGCTGGGCTCTGCTCTGTGTGTTGGGGTCATCAGAGAATCACAGAATATACCATCGGGGGGCCAACAGAGGGCCAATGTTGTGGACTGGCTGGGCTTGGTGGTGGCTTCCCTCCCTCTTTCCCCTGACCCGTGGGTGGCATCCACTGTGCTCACCTGCCACTGTGACCACTTCCTCTCCTGCAGTCGGGGACCCTGGGCTTCCAACGGTGACGTGCACTGGGCAGCTCCAGGGTCTCCTGTGAGCCCCTTCAGGCATGACTACATTTACTGCCTCTGCCTACTGCACTGGAGGGAATGGGCCCAGGAGGCTGTGGGGCCATGCACACAGAGTATGAGCTCTGTGTGTGGGCTGTGCCCACTCCCCCCAGTTGGGCCATCTCCTAGTGGTGCATGTGAGCCTCTGTGGTGCATGAGCATGTGTCTGTGCTCATATGTGAGCACACACGGTCTGCAGACCAGCCCATGTATGTGTGTGTGCAAGCATGAGCCTGGGGCTTACATGTGTGTCTGTGCATACATGTGTGTGAATCTGTGAGTGTGCAGACCAGCCCCTCTCCTTCCACTGGCTTCCCCGTGGGGTAGCCCTCCATGATGCACCTGCCGCTGCTGCACCTCGTCCCCACTGGGACTCTCTCGGATGCTTGCCCACAGCCATGGAGCCTCAGAGCTGAGCGAGGCAGGGAGACAAGAGGCAGGGATGTGAGCAAGGTTGTTTATGGGGCCAGCTGGCAGACGGTAAGGCAAGGGGCCAGTCAGGGCTGCTGGCTCAGGAAAGCGTGGGCTGGGATTGGTGGCTGAGCTCTGGACACATGTGGACAGAGGTGAGCAGGGGGGGGGGACAGAATTGGGGCCGGAGTGCCCTGCACAGGCCAGAGTCCGAGCCCCCCGTCTCTGCAGGTGCAGGACATCTGCTCTCCTGGGGCTACTTCACTGCAGCAAGAGCCCAGAGGTCAGGAAGTGGGGGTGGCGGCTGGAGAGGTGCAGGGGGGGTTGTGAGGAGTCACGTCCCCAGATGACAGGGCCCAGGCCCCCGTGTCCTTGTGAGCAGGTGCACCATGCCTGCTCCACGGCCAGAGGGCTGTGGCAGAGGGGAGGGGCCTCTGATTTCTGACAGGCCCCGGGCTGGAGTCCATGGCCGATGGCAGCAGCATATCCCTCTAGCTCCCACCAGTCTCCCAGGGCTGGCTCTAGCATGCCCCCCTGGTCAGGGAATCGTCTCCCTGAAGCCCTGCATGCAGGAGTGCTGGCTGCCTTACTTTGATGAAGGGGACAAAGCCGCTGTAGAGCAGAGTGAGAAGGAAGAGGGCCCCAAATGTGGGCCAGTCTGCCTGTGTCTTCCAGGTCCACAGAGTCGCCAGCACTCTCGCTGTGCTCTAGGGGGCCAGGGCAGTCATGGCCAGACCTGGGGACCAAGGGTGCTAGTGAGGAGGTTCAGTTTGGAACTTGCTCCCCATGCGGCGGGTTGCTGAGTGACAGAGCACTGCTCTGGGTGTGCATCTCCTGACCAGGCAGTGCCAGCCTGAGGAGCGTCTGTGGGGCTTCTCCCTGCCAGCCCCCGGCCCCACACAGCCAGACAGGGTCCCACATGCATGCAGCAGATGGGTGGGAGCCAAGCACCCTGGTGCACAAGTTAACACTCCAGTGTGAGGGGCACGCACGTGGGTGGTGGTTGGCACCCGGCAGGGGTAGACGCTCGGGGGGCCCAGCCAGGTAATGAGAGGCGGGAACCGCACTGTAGGAATAGCACCCCGCAGTGCCGTTCTGGGAGAGACCTTGCTGGGGGAGGGCAGAGGGCCTTAGTGTGCTGAGCCAAGGACTCAGGCATGTGGGGGCAGAGGGGCCGGGGCTGGGTGAGAGGCATGGCGGCATCTGCAAGTCTGAGCAGCCACTCCCCTGCACTCTTGGGGGGGCCCAGGACGTGAGGGGCTCCTGAGGTCCTGTCTCAGGGCCCCATTTCCGTGTCACGGGGCATGAATGTGGAAGCCGTGTGTGCTTGCAAACTTTATGGCGGTCTGTTGAATCCAATAATAAAAACGTGGCGATCTTTGTTTTGTTAGATTCATCTTTCTGGTAATTAAACCCTATTGCATTCTACAAAGTTGTTGGTCCATGAGGAACAGGAAATGTTAACAAAGGCAGCTGCCCTTGCTCCAGATAATCTGAGAAAACCTGTTCCAGACACGTGGAGTATAGCGGCCAATGGCGGGCGTCAGCTGGACAGTCAAACGTTACAACGTTCTGGCGTGGACAGTGCCCTGTCCAGGTAAAGGCCAGGCATTCCAACCCCCACCAGGGCACCAGACTGAGCCCCAGGGCATCAAGGGCTACTCAGAGGACAGGACGGTGGGCGGGTGACACGGCTCATTTGCACCCTTCAGTCCCATGTGGCAGGCGAGGCCAGCAGGCTGTGTGTGGGGCATGGCCTGGGAAACGCTCTGATGTGTCTGGAGGTGATTCGAGCTGTCTTTAACGACAGAATCTGGGTCTTCTGTGGATCTAACTCTGCTGCTTCTTATCATGATTATGGCTGAGGCTTTTTTTTTTTTTTTTTTTTTTTTTTTTTGCTTCTTTGCATGTCTTTTACTTTTGGATTGGATGCTGGATATTTGGAACAAACGGCCGCACGGGGGGCATGGATACAGCAGCACTTTTCCCGGGGCGGGGGCGAGGGTGCCTCCTGTGGATCTAATCAGGACTTGAGCCAGTGGGGCAGCAGGACAGCGGTCTTCAACGCCAGTGTTTGGGTTGGGGTCAGGCCCCTCCCTCCACTGGGGCTTCAGGGTCCAAGGTCCATGCAGGACTGGAGATCTGTCCCAGCTCTGAGCAAAGATCCTGTGTGGGGCAGTCGGTGGTGGGAGGGGCGCTCTGGGGCTCATCCCTATCTTCATTCCTCATGTCAGCCATTTGGATGTTAAAGCCTTGACTGATTCCCTCAGGCCCCTCTCCTGTCTGGATGCCAATACCTCTGTCTACTACTGTCCAGGGTGGGGGTAACATGGACGTGTCTGTGGGTGTCCAGGGTGGGGGTAACGTGTGCGTGTCCACCAGTGTCCAGGGTGGGTGTAACGTGTCCGTGTCTGCCCGTGTCTGGGGTGGGGGTAACGTGGCCGTACCCACCTGTGTCCAGGGTGGGGGTGTAAGGACGCAGGTCTGATTCAGCCTTCCTCTGTACTTAAAGGGGAAGGCACCAGCTTCTCCATATGAAAGGGCGCACATTAAGGAGGGACAACTCCTGCGGCACTCAATCGGGAGAGGCCAGCTGATACCTTTGACCTTTCAAGGGGCAGGCCTAGTCACACCCTACGTGGGGGTCCTGGGCCCATTGATTAGTCAATACTCTGAATGTTGTGATTGGCTCCCACAACTGCCAGTATTGATGGGGGCTAGGGATTGGAGCGCTGTGCCTGGGTCGTCATTTCCTGTAACTCCTCTTCCCAAACTCATAAAAGGCCTACCCTGCCTTTGTTCAGGGCTCTCTCTTCACATGGCCAGCGGGTCAGTGGAGTCTGTGAGCTTGAGCTTAAGCCCGTAATAAAGCCCTTTGTTTTTGCAGGCGTGACTCGGTCTCTCTGGTAATCTCTGGTCTTTTTCTTGGGGCGATATTACAAACTTGGGCACAACATTTGGTGCGTTGGCCGGGAAATCCCCCCATACCCCAGAGCTCCTGGGACACTGACATGTTGGGCCTAATCGCCGGCTGTGAGTGCACTCATTTTTTTGGTTTGTTTTCTTGTCTGTTTTTGTGTTTGTTTGTGTGCGTCTGTCTGTCTGGGTCTTCAGAACGTGTGGGTCCTTCAGGACCATCTCTTGTCTGACTGATCAGTTTGGTTTGTGGGGCCTCAAAGGAGCTACATGGATGCGCCACGGAAAGCTCAGGGCTGTGGGTTCCAAGAGACGTCTGCACCCACCCAGGAAGTAGGTGAGTGGGGTCTAGGATCCCACCAGGAGGCCGGAGAGCTGGTTCACCTATAGTAGGTTAGGTTAGTGGGATCTAGGATCCCACCGGGAGGCTGGAAAGCCGACTCGCCTGCATGGGGTTTCGCTGGTGGCAGCGGCGAGACCCCATTTTGAACAGGAGGAGACTGGAGTAAATCTCCTCTTGCCAGGATTCTGGTGGCTCTCTGGAACAGGTCGTACATCAGCGGCGCGAGGGAAAGCTGGGTGCCCTTGGCTTAGCCATAGAGCCAACTTGTGTCTGTCTCTCTGTGTATCTGTTTATAGTGTGGTATTTCTGGGGGTTCCACTGGTGGCAGCAGTGTGACCCCATTGTGTGTGTATTTCCCTGTGTGGTTGTTTGTGTAAGTCCTCCTCAGGAGGGAGGCAAGGTATAAGTTCTCACCAGGATGGAAGTGAAGAAGTAATTCCTCCCTGACTAAGGGGTTCCACTGGTGGCAGCAGTGAGACTCCTCTTGCATTTGTTTGCTGTGCGTGCATCTGTTCTCTGTGCATCTGTTTGTTGTGCATCAAAGTATGATTTTTGCTGTGACTACATTTAAGGATTTTCTTAAAAGAATGTGGGGTCTTTACCCAACATATATTTCTTTGGAAAGTGTGCAAGGACCATTATCTCACTGTAGTTCTCTCCTCCCTTGGCCAGGAGGACTAATTCCTGTGTTCTGTGGCTTAAATTTGTTTTTCGTGTTGGTTTATTCTGTTTGGACTAGCGCCATGGGACAATCTACTTCCAATCCCCTAGATCGAGTTCTGACTCATTTTAAAGAGGTTAAAACTCAAGCCCACAATCTATCAATAGAGGTCAAGAAGGAAAAGATGGAAAAACTCTGCAAATGAGTGGCCCACCTTTAATGTGGGATGGCCACCTGAGGGTACCTTTTACCTCCCCATCACAGAAGCAATAGAAGAAAGAGTTTTCTAACCTATAGGGTGTCATCTAGATCAGGTGCCATACATTGTTGTCTGGAAGGACCTGGTCACTAACCCACCTGTTTGGGTGAAATCCTTTCTCTCTCCAGTATCTTCTCAGGTTCTGGTGACTCAAAACCCAGAAGAAGAAAGGCCGAGATGAACCATGACCTTACCCTCAGCACCCCCTTACCCGGTTTTGCAGGGAGGAGTGGATGAGGATCTCCTCTTTTGCCCTACACCTTCCCAATCCCCTCCAACTCCTCTGGCCCTGCTCCTAATGTCCCATTGCCACCACAGCCATCTTCCTCTGCTCCATCCCCTTCTGTTGAAGGAGTCCCAGCATACGGGACCTGTGGCCGAAGGGGCACCACCCCAGACTCCACAATGTTCCCCTTGTGAGCCACGGGACCTATAGACGAAGCAGGAAACCAGCCTCCTCATTATTGGCCCTTTGCCTCTTCTGACCTTTACATTTGGAGATCTCACCCCCCCCCCCAGAGAATCCCAAGGGCCTCATTGGGTTATTAGAAACTGTACTCTTTACTCAACAACCCACTTGGGATGATTGTCAGCAATTGTTACAGGTTCTGTTTACAACTGAGGAGCAGAACAGATCCTGCTGGAAGCACGAAAATTTGTTCCTGGTCCGACAGGTGTACCCACCATAAACCCCGCTGACATAGATGCCTGATTTCCCCTCGTCCGCCCCAATTGGGATCATAACACAGGAGAAGGTAAGGAGCGCCTCAAAGTTTATCGCCAGGCTCTATTGGCAGATCTCAAAGCGGCTGCTAAGAGGCTCACTAATCTGACTAGGGTATATGATATAAGGCAGGAGGCAAATGAAAGCCCCGCTGCTTTTCTAAAGCGGGTGATGGAAGCCTTCAGGCAGTTCACCCAATTCGATCCAGGGCATGCAGTTATAAGTCAACCATGGTGATGGCTTTCATTAACCAGGCAGTGCCCAACATTAAGAGAAAATTACAAAAAGTCGAGTGCCTCGGAGAAAAGACTCTCTGAGATCTAGTAGAGTTAGCAGAAAGAGTGTAAAATAACAGGGATAGTGCTGAGGAAAAACAAGTAAAGGCAGAAAAAAGACAAAATAGAGATTTAGCTAGAGGGTTGCAGGCCATGACTGCAGACCCAGAGGACCGCCACCACCAATTAAAGAAAATTCCTGGAAGAAGAGGACAAGAAAGAGACCCAGAACGCCACAGGACACCAATAGGTAAGAATCAACGCGCCTATTGTAAAGAGGAAGTACACTGGCTCAGAGACTGCCCTAGGAGAAAAAGCAAACCTAAAGTGTTATTCGCTGGGGAAGATAGTGATTAGGGAGGACGGGGTTCGGAACCCCTTCCTGAACCCTGGGTAACTCGTAAGGTGGAGAGGAAATCAACTAACCTCTTGGTGGACACTGGGGCTTAACACTCGGTATTATTAGAGGCCAAGGGGCCTACCTCAAGTAAGCGATCTTGGGTCCAAGTTGTCACCGGGACCGAGCAGTATTCATGGACTATTCCAGATTGTCCTTACCCCCTGCTGGGGCGAGACCTTTTATAAAAAATGAGGGCCCAGATACATTTTGGCCTGCGAGGAGCCCCTAACTCCTGGTACCCACATTGATTGGTGGCTCCAGAAATACCCAGAAGCCTGGGCTGAAATCGACGGTCTAGGGCTGGCAAACCATCACCCACCCATAAACCCCACATCCACCGCCTTTTAAACCTGAGTGTTTTAAGGGCCCGAAAGTCTGCCTGGAACACTCCTTTGCTCCCTGTTAAAGAGCCTGGTACTAATGACTGCTTTTGAGTGGCATAATCGTGATATTGGCATTCACGGGCAGCTGACTTGGACTCGCTTTCCTCAGGGTTTTAAAAACTCCCCTACCATCTTCCATGAGGCACTGCATGTAGACTTGGGTGAGTACCGGAGGGAAAACCCAGATGTTACATTGTTGCAGTATGTTGATGATCTCCTGATCACAGCCACCTCTGAAGAAAGCTGCCTTCGGGAACTAAAAATCTACTCCTGACATTGGGCAGGTTGGGATACAGAGCCTCTGCTAAAAAGGCTCAAATTTGTAAGCCCCAAATTACTTATTTGGGATACATCCTCAAGGATGGACATAGATGGTTGTCTCCGGCCAGAAAGGACACCATCCTCCACATACCCCCACCTAAAAACCCCAGACAGATGAGAGAGTTCTTGGGGTCGGCAGGGTTTTGCAGATTGTGAATTCCAGGCTTTGCAGAAATTGCTAAGCCCTTGTATGAACTGACCAAAGACAAGAGTGAGTTTCAATGGACCCCTGAACATCAACAAGTATTTGAAACTCTAGAAACAGCTCTCTTGTTGGCACCAGCGCTGGGGCTTCCTGACATTACTAAGCCTTTCCACCTGTTTGTGGATGAAAGTAAAAGGGTGGCCAAGGGTGTGCTGACCCAGACGCTAGGACCCTGGAAAAGACCAGTGCCCTACTTGTCCAAACACGTGGATACAATCTCGGCCAGATGGCCCCCCTGTGTAAGGACTGTGGCTGCAGTGGAGTCTTTAGTTGTGGGAAGCTGCAAAGATTCAGCTGCTTGGCCATTTACTAGCCGGAAATGTCACTCCTCGAGGGGAGTTACAAAAATAGGCAGGGGAGCGCCACTCCGTGTCAGGAGAAGCCAGAAGAACAAAGATCAATCGCCTACAGGCAGGGTGGTATAGGCCCTTCAGTGCTGTGCTAAAAACCTTAGTTTGGTTCCTCTTTCACTCCAGCCTTAATCCCTTAACCCTGTTTCCTAGCAACCGACCTAGGTCAGCTGCCTTGTTTTCCCTCCTTGAAACCTTTATAAGATAAGGTGTTTTCTCAATAAAGAAGAAGAGGCTTGATCAGAAACCGTGTGTTGTCTCCACTCTCTGCGTCTCCCTCCTGCCCTATTTCTCTCTCCCTCCCTCAGGAACGAACCCGCAAGGATTTACCACCCTGCCAGCCAGGGCAAGAGACCGGACAAGTGCTGCCCCAATGTGGGGGGAGTAAGGGAACACGACATTTAGTTAAGGACGCAGATAGATACTTTCTCAGGGTGGACTAAGGCCTTTCCTACCAAGAGCAAGACAGCCACTATTGTGGCAAAGAAATTATTGGAAACGATCCTGCCAAGGTATGGTTTTCCTTAGCTTATAGGGCCAGATAACGAACCAGCGTTCATGTCTAGGGTAAGTCAGGGAATAGCACAATTCACTGGGGCAGATTGGAAATTACATTGTGTATATAGACCCCAAAGTTCAGGACAGGTAAAAAGAAGGAATAGAACTCTAAAAGAGACCTTAACTAAATTGACCTCAGAGACTGGCGGAGACTGGATAGCCCTCCTTTCCTACGCCCTGTGTCGGGTGCGAAACTCTCCCTACCAAATGGGTTTAACTCACTTTGAAATTATAGTTTTGTGACTCTTGTAAAAACATTGTTGTTCCTTTAATATTTGCTTACCCAGATTAAGAAATCTGTGATATTCAGAAATGTTATAAAGTATTTGTTTGTAATCTAGAGCATTTATGTTTTCTCTCTACTTAAACCATCTAAAATTCAAAAACACAGTGAGTATTCCACCAATGCATTAGTCTTGATTTGGCTATCTCAGATAAAGGAGGTTTTTTTTAGAGAGAAAAACTCAATGCACTACTGTGAATGTAACTCTAGTTCTGTTGTCTTTGAATATTTGTTGTTGGATCTCAGGCTCGTTAGTCTGTGAGGATGATATTTAAAATGGGGGTCATGCCTTTTCAAGAGACTCAAATGTGGACTTTACAGATAACCAATAAGTTCAGCCCCTATTAAAGTTTCAGGCATCACCCTGGAGTCAAGGCCAGCTCTGAAGAACCCTCAACTTGGTGAGGTGATCCAGATCCAGATGATGAGCTTGAACTAATCCTCAAAAAGACTCTGACTCCAGAGATCTCCAGCTCTCCTCAAGCCACACCCCGGAAGCTGGCTGGTTTAGCACGGCAGAAGCCTGAGGAATCACTGGTCCACTTTCAACATTTCGCTCTTATATCATTAATAAGATCATAGCATTTGTCAAAGAGCGTGTAAATGTTATTCAGTTAATGGTCTTAAGAAACCAAAACAATGGTAACATAGTTGACCCAGGATTGGGTCAAGTTACAAGGAAGAGGGGGGAATGTAAGGACGCAGGTCTGATTCAGCCTTCCCCTGTACTTAAAGGGGAAGGCGCCGGCTTCTCCATAAGAAAGGGTGCACATTAAGGAGGGATAACTCCTGCGGCACCCAATCGGGAGAGGCCGGCTGATACCTTTGACCTTTCAAGGGGAAGGCCTAGTCACACCCTACGTGGGGGTCCTGGGCCCATTGATTGGTCAATACTCCGAATGTTGTGATTGGCTCCCACAACTGCCAGTATTGGTGGGGGGCAGGGATTGGATCACTGTACACCTGTCATCATTTCCTGTAACTCCCCCTCCCAAACTCATAAAAGGGCTACCCTACCTTTGTTTGGGGCTCTCTCTCCATGTGGCCAGTGGGTCGGTGGAGTCTGTGAGCCCGAGCTTAAGCCCGTAATAAAGCCCTTTGTTTTTGCAGGCATGACTCGGTCTCTCTGGTAATCTCTGGTCTTTTTCCTTGGGGTGATATTACAAACTTGGGCACAACAGGTGTAACATGACCATGTCTGCCCATGTCCGGGTGAGTGTAACGTGGCCATGTCCGCCCATGTCCAGGGTGGGGGTATCATGGCCATGTCCGCTGGCGTCCAGGGTGGGGGTAACGTTGCCGTGTCCGCCCGTGTCCAGGGTGTGGGTAACGTGTCCGTGTTCCCGTGTCCTGTGTCCAAGGTGGAGGTAATGTGTCCATGTCCGGCTGTGTCCAGGGTGGGGGTAACGTGTCCATATCCTCCTGTGTTCAGGGTGGGGGTAACATGACCAGCAATGTCATCTTGCCCAGGTGCCAGGTCAGCCATGCTCCTCTGAGTCCTCAGCTCTTCAGTGACTTTATGGAAAGCTGGTTTATAAGGTGTGTGTGGTGCTGTCCTGCTGTCCCCGCTCACCTCGCTGCCTTCGTTATCTGTGACACTCTGCCTGGAAGCTCACACATCCCGGTGCTGGGCAGCAGAGCTGGGCTGTGCGGGCATGGCTGGCAGGAAGGGACCCGCAGGGAGGCTGCTGTGATGGGTGGGGGCAGGACTGGGGCAGCTGGCAGAGAAGTCCAGGGGCTGCAGGGTCCCCGCATGAGGTGGGTAGTGCAGGCTGAGGAGCAGGACCAGGTTAGGAGGAAGAGAGCAGGGGCCTGGTGTGCGGGGACCTTCCGTCCACTATTGTTATTTATAACAACAGTGATGCTGGCCATGTGCGTGTGCTCAGGTGACCAGGTGTGCATGTGCACACATGCCCCCAGCCTGCACCTGGGGCCCTGTGCACGGTGGCAGACCAGTCTCCAGCCTTGGCTGAGTCTGTCCAGCAGGCTGGTCCAACCTCACCTGTGGATCAGGGCATGGAGAGGCCTGCTCTGTGCCTGGGTGGGGCTCCCATCTGCTGGGTGTAGGAGAGTGGACACTGGGAGAAGGTCAGGGCGGACCTGGCCCTCAAGGAGCCTCGGTTGGGGGTGGATCTCCTTCCACACCTGCTCAGGGGACCAGGGGATGGGAGGTAAGCAGGGCCAGCAGGCTGCTCTGATGACTGCAGAACAGACGTGCCCGAGGGGCCTGAGCCGGGGCAGGGGGTGCCCAAAGGGCAGGGGGCAATACTGTGGAGATGGACTGAGAAGCAGGAGTCCCAGCCTCTGTGGGGACATGGGCTGGCCCTGGGACATCAGGGGGAGGCCTGCTGGGGTGCAGGCTGGCGGACCGGGGGCTGAGGAGCAGCTGGCTCTCCAGAGGACCATCCAGGTTGTGCCTATCAGGATGCCGGCACTGCCAGGTCTGGCTGTAGGAGGCCTCGGGGTCAGCACTGTGGTCTGGACATATCCTCCACTGTGCAGAGATGCCCATGGCACGGTCTGGGCTGTCGGCAGGGTGTCCAAGCCAGTGGAGGCTGTCACAGCCTTCCTGTGTGCCCCTTCCCACATTGCTGGTGTGGCCTCCACATGGCGTCTGCCTCTACCCCACTCCTAGGGCCACCTCTCTATGCTCCAGCAGCGGGACAGGGTGGGGTGGGGGTGTTCCACTACCTGCTTGCCCTCAGGTGTCCACCTCTGTCCCCCCTGTGTCTTTCCTGATGAGGTGGCAAGGGGGCCTGACAGGAGGCTTCTGACGGGAGAGTGAGCCCTGGCCCTCCAGTGTGAGCCCCCAGCCTGGTGGCCTCTGTCCCCTCTGCCCTGCAGGGGGCCTGCAGTCAGGGCCTGCTGTGGGCATGTGCGGGTCAGATTCTCTGGGCGCCCGAGCCCAACTCTCACTTCTGGGGGTACCTGGCTTCCAATGTACTGGCTGTTCTCTGAGGCCAATGGGGGTCCTGGGGCTTGGGGAGGCTCAGAGGTCCCTGGGAGGGTCATGTTTAGGATGACCAGCCTCCCTAGGGGAGGCCACTGCTCTGAGCCCAGCAATGGGACAGGTCTTGGGGGAAATGCCTGCTCCATGGGGGCCCAGTGTGGGTGACACCCCCCTCCAACCCCAACTAGTCCAGCACGAGGTCTGTGGACATGAAGATAGGGTCTGAGGGAACAGGTGTCAAGGCATTTAAAGCCCTGAGTATGGGGACAATGTGTGTACTCCAGGCACCGAGCAGGTTGGGGTAAGGCCATCCTGGCTGGGTGGCACAGACCCGTGGCTGCAGCCCCAGGACCCAGCCCTTCAGCTCCTCGGGGGCTGGCCCCCAGCCCTGACCCATGCCCATGTGTGACTCACTGGCTGTGTCTGGGCTCCAGCTGGCACTGAGCAAACTCCGGGAGGCACATGTGTAGGTGTCCAGGTGAGGGGCCTGGGCCATGCGGACACACAGGACACTCCAAGTCTCGAAGGTGCTGTTCCCAGGCTCAGCCACGGGGGACACGGTGGAAAACAAACCAGGGTCCACCTGGTCCTGGTTCTTCAGCCAGGTGAGGAGGATGTCCGGGGGCGAGACGCCAGACGCCTTGCACAGGATCCAGGAGGCCGCTCTGGACACAGGATGCAGACTGTGAGGCTGCTGGGCACAGAGGCAGCTGTGGGGAGAGGCCACCCGAGGCTTTGGGGGAAGGTGGACGGCCTGGGTCCCGGACAGAGGGGCGGCTGTGCCGAGCAGGGGTGCGTATGTGGGGCCCCCAGCTGACCTGTCTCCTGGGCCTGGGAAGGGCCTCACCGTGTTCCCTGGGAGCTGCAGACACCACATGGGAGGGTACACCTGGGGAGCTCAGGGTACAGGTGACGTTGGCCCCCAAGGCCCAGGATGACACAGGCAGGTCCAGGTGGCTAGTCCAGCTCTGGGAACCATTGGCATGTTCTGTCAGCAGCCCGTTGTCCACACCTTCGTGAAGGGGTGTCCCGGCCAGCTCCCAGGACAAACGGGCCTCCTGCAGGTCAGTCCTCACCTCTAGGCAAGTGAAGGTGGCCTGTCCCTGGAGCCATACGCCCTGCAGGGGAGGCCGAGGGAGGTAGAGGCCGGGAGGGCTGGTGTGGTTGCCACGCTCTGCCAGAGAACAGTGGCCTCAGTCAGTGGGGGGTACCGGGGCACACAGACCCCGTGCAGACCTGGCCTTTGTTGCCTCCTGGCCTCCCATCACTGGCCTGGAGGCTTGCTTCTCCCCCATCTGTTCTTCCCCTTCTTCTCCGCTCTGTGCCCTGGACACTGACCTCTGCAACTGGCATCCACCGTCCTTTCTGGCTCTCTGGCTCGCATCTGGGTGCTGCTGGTGGAAGGCACTGTGGAAGGCAGTGGGGGGTGAGGGGGGCTGACTGCCGCACATGCGATCAGGCTGCGGCCTCCCTGCGCCCCTCAGCCTTCCAGTCCTCTGGGGTCCTGAGACCTGCTCACACCCGCTGCCCAACAGTCATCATGCCACGGTCACGTCTACATTTGCAGTGACAATGGCCAGTGAGTTACCTGTCCCAGAAGTTTGCTGTGTAAGGGGTAGGACAGCAAATCTCTAGGCTTTTCTGACTCTCCACTCCCCTCCATCCCCATCCCTCTCAAACCGCACAGACTGTTCTCAGCTGACAGGAGGCAGGTTCAGGGCAGCAGCAGGCTGCGGGTGCGCCGAGGCTCCCACACCCCGGGGACGCGGACCAGCACAGAGCACTCTGTGTCCTCATCGAGGGCGCTCATCTGTCTCTTGATCAGTCCCTCTACGCGGAGCCAGGGCCCTGACCGTGTTTGGAGATGGGGGTGTCATGGCCTTGGCCTGGATGGGAGCCACCCGTGGGGGGAGGTTCTCTGTCCAGCTGCATTTGCTAACGTGGCAGAGGAGTAGTGCTGGACCCTCCTCTGGAGATGGTGGGCAGGATAGTCGGGAGCCAGTGCGGGTGGGAGGGGAGGGCACCTCTTGTTGTCGAGAGGCCCTGGGCCCCATGTCACGGCTTCTGAACCTTAAGGGGGCCATGCTACATTCTGCAAGGGTCGCTCCTGGCCGCCTGGGTAACACGTCCTCACATGAGGCACCATGACAGCTCACAGCCCAGTCCTGTCTGCTGGGTCAGCTGAGCACCAGTCCTGGCCAGTGGGCCTGCGTTTGTCTGCTGTGCTCTTGCGGGGTTCTTGGGCCATCTCCTGTGCACTAGGGGCCCGAGGCAGCATCTGCTGGTGCCAAGCACAGGGCCTGGCACACAGCAGGTGCTTGGTGGATGTCAGTTCAGTGCCCGCCCTTCCTGACTTGAAGATGTACAGGAGAAGTCATGGAGGGCTGCCTGGACGAGGCAACCTAAGAGATGGGAAGGTAGGAGGGGGTGAACTGGGCTGGGGGCTCCTCACCTGAGACTGTGGCAGTGCCGGGCACAGGGGTGGTGTCCTCTGATAGGGATGGCCCAAGAGTCGGCAGGGGAGCCTCAGTCTCCCCAGAGGCTGAAAGCAGAACAACACGGCAGGTGAGGGTCAGGCCATGTGTGCACTGGGGTGTCAGGGCTGCATGGCCAGGTGGGAGGACCTGGAAGTGGCGGGAGGGAGGGACGGGTGGCTGTGTGGTGCAGAGATGGGGGCTGGGCCATGGGAGCCTCGGGCTCAGCCTCGGCCTTTCTGCTGCACTCTGGGGACCGGGTCCGTGGGACAGGTTGGGCTGGGGTGATGAGAGGGTCAGTTGGGGACCGTGCCAGGGCCTGGGTGCCTGTGTCGACCCCTGGGGTCAGGGCCTGGTGGAAGGTGTGGGAGACCGTGGGGCCCTCCTTGGTTGTCTGGGGCCACCCACCTGGCCCCTGGAGGGCCTGCTGCACTGGTGGGGGCCTGGCTTCCATTGGGTGGTCAGGAAGGACAGTTCGATGTCTTTTGCCTTTATCTTGAAGAGGTTGGTCTTTTTGGTCTGGTTTTGTTCTCCCCAAATCGAGGTCACTGGCACCGACTCTAGCAAGCATCCTCTTGCCAAGCAGGCCAGGCCTATGTGGTCGCCTTCTTTTGGGAGGTGACACCCTGAGACCCAGGGGAACTGTGCACTGCTTCTTCAGAGCCTAGGAGACAGACAGGGCTCTGGGGCTGAGGGCTCCCGAGGCTGCGGGGTGGCAGGTGTGTGGCTAGGGAGAGCCGGCCGGGTGGCTAGTGTTCCCACTGCAAAGCCTGGGGCTGAGTCAATGCTTGGACTGGTGGGTGTATGGCTTGTGAGACTCTAGTTCAGGGCACACCCTCCGTGATGGACCTGGGGCACGCATCCCCACACCCACGCCCCCAGCTGCCGGCCCCTGGCCTCCATAGCATGGCACCACGTGCTGTTTGCCTGCCGAGGGCCATGTGGGCAGACTTCTGTGTGGTTCCCGAGGAGTGGGTAGGGTCAGACACCCCTCACCACCGACCTCGTGCCTGCCCCAGGTGGACACGCTGTGCTGCACACCAGGCTCTATGGGATTCAGGTCCCTGAATGAGGGACCTCGAGTTGGCTGTCTCAAGTCTTGGGCAACTTGTGGATGTACAGGTCAAGAGGGCTGGGCGGGCTTAGGTAGATGCTCATGCCTCGGGGGTCGGACTTTGCGGGGGGTGTGGGAGCCCAGTTCATCCCAGTTCAACCCAACTCAGCCGAGTTCAGCCCAGCCCAGCTCAGTCAAGCTCAGCCCAGTTCAGCCCAGCTCAGCCCAATTCAGCCCAGTTCAACTCAGCCCAGCTCAATCCAGCTCAGGCCAATTTAGCTCAGTTCAGCTCAGCCCGTTTCATTCCAGTTCAGCCCAGCCCAGCCCAGCTCAGCTCAGCCCAGGCCAGCTCAGCTCAGCTCAGCCCAGCTCAGCTTAGCTCAGCCCAGCCCAGCTCAGCCCAGTTCAGCTCAGCCAGCTTAGCCCAGTTCAGCCCAACTCAGCTCAGCCCAGCCCAGCTCACCCAGTGCAGCCCAGTCCAACCCAGCTCAGCCCACTCACCCCAGTTGAGCCCAGCCCAGTTCAGCCCAGCTCAGCTCAGCACAGCTCAGCCCAGTTCAACCCATCCCAGCTCAGCCCAGCTTAGCCCACTTCAGCCTAGCCCAGCTCAGCCCAGCTTAGCCCAGTCAGCTCAACTAAGCCCAGCTCAGCCCAGTCCAGCCCAGCATTGCACACATCAGGAAGCTCAGCTCGGTTGAGCCAAGGTAGCCCATTTCTTTCCCAGCCTAGTCTAGTTGGCCCCTGGTCAACTGGCCCAGGTTTCCCCGGCTCTGCTTAGCTCTGCTCTGGTGAATGCAGTGCAGTTTAGGTTATTCTTGCTCAGCTGGGTGAGCCAAGGTGAGCCAACCTGGGGCAGGTCAGCCCTGGCTGCCTCAGATCTGCTCCTTAGACCTGCCTGCCCAAGTTCTGTCCCTGCAGGTCAGCCCACCCAGGACTGAGAACAGTGTTTCATCTGACTCAGGTCTTCCTGCCTCCATCCACCCAGCTTGGCTCAGATCACCTGGCTCAGGATAGCCCAGCTCAACCACAGGTGCCTAGCCTGGCCACGCCTGTCCTTTGCAAGGGCAGGGTCATCCCCCCAAACCCTGCCGTGTTTGTCCACCAAGCCCATCCCAGCTTCCCCCAGCCCGCCTCCTCCTGCAAAATCAGCCCAGCCTGGCCCATCTCAGTCCCCTCAGTGCCACACAGCCGAGT